>NC_133358.1:17212993-17512993 GCF_030506205.2 Paramisgurnus dabryanus | reverse complement strand
GTTCATGTTAAATGCAAATGTTGCACAACCGGCATAAATTTCACAAAGCATCAAGGCCTCACATTTTTTCTTTCAATTTTAAACTCATTGGTATTGGCAGGTTGCTCAGCGGACTTTATTTTTAAACAAACCCTCTCCTGCTGGCTGTTTCAGTAATGATAATTCAGTGAAGGTCTGACTGATGTTGCACACCAATCATACTTCAGAAGAGGGAAAACCGAAAAATATCTGAAGAGGAAAAATTGTAAAATATTCTGACAGTTGAACTGGTAGGATGAAATCTGAGAGGTGTCCTTGATACCAGACAGTCTGCATCAAGATAAAAAGTTGTCAAAAAATAAAAACAATTGCTATGCATTTTTACCCTTGACTACTCTGAAATATGACCAACATCAATGACTGTTTGTGTGTTTATTTGTTCATGTTCTTGTGGTTGTGTTAGAGAGCCTTTAGCAGTTTCCATGCTTGTAGAAAATGTTAAACAAAAGAATTGTTAGAGTAAAAATCTGCTTACAGGGTAATCATAAGTTTTCTTTCTTACCATATATCGTACTGTTTATGTGGTGCGTTGTTATGTCCCAAACATTTTAATTTATAAATATTAAAGTCGCCATGAAACGGAAGTAGCGATTGCCTTATTTTCCCCGTGGTGACGTATATCCGAATGAAACGGCTTTTGAGATTAAATAAGGCAGGGCTGGATTTGAATTTGTCCATCGAGATCTGATTGGATCGTTTGAAGTTGGGTCGTGTTGCTAATTGCTAATAGCTGCGATCTTCTCCCTGACCCCGCCCACCTGCCATACTTTTGACCGGAAGTGAGAAGAGATCGTTTTGAGGAGGGGAGGAGATTTGCATTTTTGATTAAAGATTATGAGGACACACAAATTTTTTAAAAATAATGAAGCTCACAAATAAGTCATTTGTTAATAATACCACAATATTAAAAATATATATATAGTTTTTCATTTCAATTTCATTGCGACTTTAAGTATATTTCATTTTAAAAAATGTATTCTTGTCTTTGTTATCAGCTGCATATTTAGTTATTAAACTCTTAACATGGCTTGGTTATTTTTGACCCATAATGGGTAAATATTGGACAGAAGACATGCTGGGTTGAAAATTCCCCTTTGCTGGGTTAAAAATTGCCCAATGTTGGGTTGATGTTCAATTCAATTCAATTCAATTCAATTTTATTTATATAGCGCTTTTCACAAAAGTCAATTGTTTCAAAGCAGCTTTACATAAATAGAAGCAGTGAAAAGCACAGAAAACGACAGATAGCACAACAAAATACATGAAAGCATGAGCAGTTAAATTTGCTGCGGCTATGACTCAATATTATAATTGCACGTATTACTAAAGCAACGTATAGAAGAGGAAGCTAAGTAAAGCCCAAAAAGGCTGCCTCCCCGGGGTGAAAAACCCCCTAGGAGAAAAAAAAACCCCGTGCTTTTATCCGAGGAAAAATAAGTCCTAGGAGGGAAAAACCCTTGGGAGAACGGAAATGGAGATTTAGCGGAGATTAAGCGGTTCTGCCGGTGATCGTTGGTCAGGTATCAGCTGGGCATAACGTTGAAGGACAGCCAGTAGATCAGAGGTGTGCCGACTTTCACATCTACCGGGACTGGGTCTGTTTGTCTCTTCCTCGGGTCGAGGACGAGACAGGGAGAGAAAAACAAAATCGTATTAGCGTAGCGGCCGTTCATATGTATTGAAGTGTCACACAGTGATGTGGTTTAACTCAGCTTAGTTCCAGACAGACTAAATATTGCGGCATAATTATGTTATCCATAGTTGAGGATTTAGCAAATTGGGGGCCCAATGCGAGGGTATATATGGTAAATAAGGGTCACCTTCCGATCTTTAAGAGAAAATGAAACCTGACAACCCGTTTGACTAAGGCCTAAAGCCCCACTGTCGTCGTTAATACAGGTTCAGTGGCAAACGGGTCTATATTGTATACCATTTACAGGACCAGGAGAAAACGCCAAAAACATCGCAACCCGACCATACGTGTTAACCCGTTTGACTAAGGCCGGAAGCCCGACTGTCGTCGTTAATGCAGGTTCAGTGGCAAACGGGTCTGTATGGCATACTATTCATAAGACTTACGATAGCGCCAAAATCGCAACCCGACCATACGTGCCAACCATATGTTATGCAACCATGGGGTATAATAGCCCAGCAGTTGGGTTAAACAACCCAGCATTAAAGGGCCATTTCATCGATAGGAACAATAATCTTTGTTGAAAGTGGGTCATATTTGTAGTCAAAATGTAACATAAATTTAGAATTTTGTGCCTATTTGACCGAGAAAAGACAGAATGTGACTTTAGAGCACATTTGCATGAAAAACTACAACTCCCACTATGCACCACAATGCACAGCTTTGCAAGCCACTCCCATTAATCGGAACACAGCTCAGATATGCTATTGTGTACATAAATGCCACGTTAGTAAAACAAACAAAAAAATAGCCACCACTGTGTTTGACAGACACCAATCATGACTTACTTTTAAGCGTAATGTTACATTGTGTTATAAACAATAACACTCTGGTCTGGTGTGTAGCAAAGTCTTATTCAAACAGTAACGTGCGGTTTCAGATCTGCAGTACAAATGTCTTTCCAAGTACTTAAAAAAGGGTATGCATATTAAATGTTTATTTAGTTTTACCAATTTTCTTTTTGTCTCTTGTTTACTGTAATTACATCTGTGTAATATCAGCCTCATTGCTTTCACATAGACATATAAAACAGCGCTCAGATATGCTATTGTGTACATAAATGCCACCTTAGTATAACAAAGAAAATAGAAACACTCACTTTACAGTCAGACGTTCGGTTATCCCTGCATCCTGCACACAAACGCGACCCCTGCACAATATCTCCACAGACGCGCTGCCTCAGCTCTGTGCTCGTAAGCCGAAACACGTCTTTGAAATAACACGCGCAAAAGTTGCATCCAAACACGCACAAAGTTGCTCTCTTGCCTCGTAACATTCACCAAACAAACGTCCATATCCTTATCTGATGCAAAATGTTATAAAGAAGGCACACAGCGAGAGTAGAGGCACTATCAGTCCGGGCTTCTCTATGCAGCAGAGGCCGATGGTTGCGGCGTCCTCCCCGGGCTCCTCTGCTCAGATGAGAAATGAGTATTTCTCCCCTCTCAGGGGTAACTGAATGAATAATGCACGACCATTTAAAAACATGACCAGGGTTCTAACGATACAAAGCTTAATGCAAATGGGTGAAGTTTCCCTTTAAGTCAATTTTAAGCCAACAGTGGTTTTTTGTCCAATATTTACCCATTATGGGTCAAAATAACCCAGCCAGTGAATAATATCTTCAAACGGTTTAAAGTAAGGAATCATTTATATTTCAAATTTCAGAAAAGTACCAGTATTCACGAGGGGGTTGAGGTCAGGCGGAAGTTTGACATCTGACCCAACATTACAAAAATGTTTTTGCTTTGCCTTACACTACCAGATTTTCTGGACTATAAGTCGCTCCGGAGTATAAGTCACATCAGTCAAAAACGTTTTGAAGAGGAAAAAACATGTATAAGTCACGTTGCGTTTATATAGAAAATTATTTCACAAAATCCAAGCCGAAGAACACACATTTAATCTGGAAAGGCAAGTTATTCAACTAAACAATAGCACAGAACAGCAGGCTGAATAGGTATCCGTACATGTTAAAGTAACATAAACAGTTATTTACATGATACACAATAGCATACAGAACATACCTGGGAGGCCGAATAGGCTAAATGAACACGATAAGCGAAATCAAGTTCAAAAAGGTCCTGAAGTCATTCCACATCATTGAATCCATTGAATTACATAAATACAGGAGCAGCATAGAGGGGACTCTCGCGGATAGACGGTAATGGTTTCTCTTGGTTCATATGAAATCCTTTTGTATAAGTCGTACCAGTACCTGAAGTTTCAGGACATGCTAAACTATGAAAAAAGTGTGACTTATAGTCCGGAAAATTTGGTACATTTAATAACAATATGGGTTTGTTTTTGATGGATGGAAGTGCTTTTGAATCTTTAAAAATGGGGCACTTTATAGTGCCATTATAAAGCTGAAAAGAGCCAGGACATTATTTAAAATAACTCTACTCTACTGTGCACTGTCAGAAAATGAAGGTACAAAACTGTACCTTTTCTGTCGCTGGGGTGGTACCCTTAAAGGATAATTTTTGTATCTTTATTAGTAAACAGTTAATGTCATGGTTCTGCCATCTTATCCTTTGGTTAATCTAGTCTTGGGGCAGGATCATGACAGGCCCATGTTTTGTGTGGGATCACGTGGTCTTAGTATGGGTTTTACTAGACCATGGCTGAATCCGAAACCGCATACTGCCATACTATATAGTAGGCAAAAAGCAGTAGGCGAACGAATAGTATGTCCGAAACCTCAGTATACGTAAAAGGGTAGGCGAGAATTAGCGGGATTTTGGACTATTTCTCGCGAGATTCAGAGGCACGTGTACTTAAGTATTCTCCGAAACCGCCTACTTACTGAAAATGTAGTAGGGGAAACAGCACGTGAACAGAGTAGTACGTCCGAATCCTCAGTATCCATAAAATCAGTAGGCGAGAAATCCCCGGATGCCCTACTGAGTCCGCCCAGATTCTGAAGCGTGCATCGGATGGACACTTCTATCCCAGCTTTCCCATGATGCCACGGGAAAGCAAAGCAATCGACCGGAGACCAGCCAATCGGGTGATTTCGATACACACACAGGGCTGTTCCTCAGCACCCAGACTTCACGCACAGACCCAGGATATACCACAATTAAAGTGCTCAGCTGATTCATGAAAATAACGCTGTAGAATTGTCACAGCTGTGTTGAGCTGACAGTAAATATGTGATGGTTTGTTAGAAAAATACATTTGAAAAAAGTTTTGTTTCATATGGGATTCACTTCTATACGTTTTCATTTATTGTGATGGTTTTATTCATTCATTTTTTATATTCATGTTTCCTGTTGTTTTTAGTAAATACAAGAGATTGCTTCACTAAAATGTATATATTCACATTGCCTGCATTGTCTAGTTTGTATTCAAGCACAGCTGTCATCTGACAATAGATATTAAATTACAATCTGCTTGTTTTACTTATTTTGTCCACTACAAAATAATGTGTAATATATCTGTAACACTGTTACAGATCAAGTTACTGATGCAATCAGGTGTTAGTGCGCCTGTCCCTCATACACACGCATACGTTTTCATGTCTGTTATTAGGTTTGCTTGAGTTCATGCACCGCTGTAAGAACCAACAGCTGGATGACATCAAAGTACCGTGAGAGCGATTCCAGAAATCACACGGAGAAGTCTGATTTCGAGTTGCTCTCGCAGTATTGTGATGTCAATCTCCTGTCGGTTCTTGTGGTTCCGCATAAACTCGAACAAGTCTACTACATCATGTCACATGATAACGTCAACATGGCGAATGCTGTCCATACTTAACGCGAACGTACATACTGCCTTAGCGCACGTTAAGTAGGTACCCAGTGAAATTCAGTACCTACGACAGAGTAAGTATGCGATTTCGGATGCAGCCCATGTGTTCCCGGTGTCTTGTCACTTTTACCTCGCTCCCTTGTCACCCTCATTGTTAATCCATGTCACCTGTTGTATTCATTAGTTCTCCCCTATTTAAGGTCTTTGTGTTTGTCACTCTATGTTGGTCATCGTGTCGTTTGGATTAGCGTGTTTCTGTTTGTTGGATTATTGTGTTGCGTGTCGTCTTCGTGTGGATGTTCCGGTCTTCTGTTGGATTATCACCACTGACCATACTCCACCAACGTCACCACCTACTACCAGCACTCATCACCGTAGTCCTTCGGTCACCATTTCCACCAACTGTGTTTTTCCTGTTCTGTGTGTCTTATCATTGCATGTAAATAAACCTTTGAGTATCCCTGCGACTGCTTCCTGTACCTTTTTGTATCGTTACAGTTAACACCTTTTAAGGTACACAATAGATCCTTGAGGCAAAGTAATGTATACAAAAAGGTACAACATTGTATTATGTTTAGTATAGCTTTAAAGGTACAAACAGAACCTAGGGTACCACCACATCGACAGAAAAAGTGTTTTTACTGACAATCTGTTTTGCTGAAAGAAGACACATATACACATAGGATGGCTTGAGGTAAGTAAAATATGGGCTAATTTTAATTTGGGATGAACTATTCCTTTAATACACTCAAATTAAAAATAAAAATATTCATATTTACATAAAATCTGAACGTTTATTTGGGCTCATCATTCACGCCAGCCCTCTTGTTAAGTATTTAATTGACTAGCATTTAAAAGCCATGACACTCAAAACACAGCAAGTCTCTGTAATACCTGCACCTAAAATTAATTTGGACAGAGTCTCAAAAGCAATTCCAGCTGATGACTTTTAATTGCACACGGTGAAAACCGACCCTCATCACGTAAGGGAGGGACGCTTTGAAAAACTAATGATCTCAATCACCCATTCATGTAGATCCTAACCTCAAGTTTCTTTTATAAATGACAGAATATCTTCCTTTGGTCTCTTCAGGACTGTCATCAGGGTATCATCAATGCCACTGAACCTTGAACCAGACTGCAGATCAGAGATTTTATTCTGCTGTGTGACAACCTCAGACTGCAAATGAAGGTCAATGAGCCCGACAGACTCCAATGTCAAATACTCATCAGAAAATATGACGCACGTTCTGCTCCATGTTTTTCTTTGAAAAAGGCCAGCAGCTCCGCTTTCAACCTGATCTCACAATGTTCCGTGCGATAGTCACGTAATTTTTTGCTAATTTTTCCATGGCATTCTCACGGACTGGTTACTCAACTGCTTTTTCCTATTTTCGAACCATTTTCACTTCGAATTAGGGTTTGATTTGGTGTTTGCGTTAGTATGTCACGTTTACTATTGGTTTATACTATTTTTTCTGGTTGTATTCTTTTATATTTTCTAAACTTTAAACAATTGTCGCCATTGGGGTTAGAGTTGGGTTTGGGTAGGGATGTCATTTTATAAAAATCTAACCCCTAAACCGAAGCGGAAATGGTAAGAAAATAGGACAAAACAGTTGAGTAACCAATCCGTGAGAATGCCACGGAAAAAGACAGTCCATAGCAGGGCCACGGAAAAATGCGGAGATACGTGAGAATGCCACGGAAAAATGAACAAAAAATTACGTGACTATCCCACGGAAATTTGTGAGATCAGGCTTTAAATTCAATGTTGACAAAGACCATGAACTTAAAACAATTAACTTCTCATACCTACTGTCAAAATCAATTCTTCTAGACTACAGACCGCAAAATGAAAAAATAAATGTAAACTAAGCTCAAATTTATGAACGTTCTGTGTTGTAACTTACATCAAAATAAGTCTCAAGAAATAGGAATCTTTGTGTAACTGTAATAGAGGATGTGTATTTTTGTCTATTTTAAATCACCGTAATTGAGATTAGTGAGCATTTTTTATAAATAAATAGAAAGAAAATTACATTACAAATTTTATAAATCAATGAAAAAATCTTGTCTCATAGGCTAAAATGTCATTTGTTATAGAGAACAAGAGTCATTGTGACCATTTCCTAGGTGGCTTAATTGCATCTTGCATGACTCTGCCTTTGTTCCACTAAAAGCCTCAATTTTGGAAAGGTATGAAGCATGTCTGTGGCCAATTCAGAAAAAATATGTAATGAAAGAAGAAGGGAGAGAAGGAAAGAAGATAGGAAGGAGGAAAACTTTGTCTGCTGTATCCATCTCAAAGGTTTTGACTCTCCATCTTTTTATCAAAGCCCATGGTTTCTGCTGTTAGAATATTCACTCACTTTTCCTGGCTTCTTGCACCCAACATTTACACTGGGTTCTTTCCTACCATCGTTTTCCTCGAGTTAACTCTACATATTAGTGATGTTTCTGGTAACCTTACCACTGTGTGAGGCATACAGTCACTATGAGCTGATGACATGCATCTCTCTCTGCATTTCAAGTGTCAAAGTTCCCCAGCACCAGGCATATTCTTCAATTATTCTTATAAGCTAGAGTGTTCCTCCTACATGGAGGCTGTGCCACGGTTACGAGCAAGATATGTATTAAAAACACCTTTCTTTCCTTTCCTAGCAAAGGCTTAAATATAAAATATTCCAATGCTGAATAATACTACTGCCTTAAAGGAATAGTTGACTTGAAACTGTTCACTTTTTTTCACCCTTGTCAATCCAAACATGTGTGCTGGTTTACTTTGGAACAGCGTTCACTTAGAAAAAAAGGTCAAAATGTGTACCCCAGTGAGTACCCTATAAAAAGGTCCTAATATGTACCATTAGCTATTGAAAGTTACCAAGGAGACTATTTTCAGCTGCTGTCTAATATCATTGCGCCTGGTGCATCCATCTTACGGCAGTTAAGTCCTTGATTATTACGCCGGAATGAGAGTATAGTTCCTAGCCATATTGGCCTAGAAAATCGCAACTTTTAATTTTCCGTCGGTCTTAGTACACAATGTAACTACAGAAGAGTCAAGTTATAAATAGGAAAAACATCAAATCTCTTTGGATATTTTTAGCTCAATGCTAATGGTCTAATCAGATTCAATGGATTATGCTAAGCTATGCTAAAAGTGGCACCGCCAGACCCGGAGATCAGTCCAAAACGGTAAGAATGTAATGTTTCCCTCTAGGGAAAGTGTCCCTTTAAGGATATTATCTTTGAGGTACTAATAAGCTCTCCATGGTACAAATATTTACCTATGATGGACTAATAACTATTTGGGTGCAAAGCTGTACCTTTTGAAAGGATACAGCCCCAGTGACAGATGGGGTACGTATTTTGACCATTTCTGCATTTCTGACAGTAATTGGAAGACACTATCGACAGACATTGATTTTTTCTCAGTAATGAATTTATAGTTTTTATCATGCATAATAATAATAATTCACTCCTAGTTTTGTGTTTCTGTCCTCACATCAGATACTATGTGTTATACCACATCTGGTTTTTGTTTTGTAACTTTAACTGCAGTTTGAATAGATCAGTGTAAGGGAAGATTTTAACAACAACAACAACAACAATTTTGGTCTGGCAGATAAATCGCTTTTAATTCACCCCTGCAAATGACTCACCTATCATGTTTTTTATACAATTGTTCCTATTTCCTTTATTATGTCCAGTAAGTTAGTGGATTTCTTTATATTTTGACATTTATATGGGTGTCGCTTTCACAAGTTAACATTTGGTGCCAGAGTCCTTCAGCATTGCCTATTTTTCTTACCCTCACGGTGAACTTGACCTGTTCACCTTTGTATGGTCTGGCATGCCCCTCCAACAATCTTCTTTATTGAACTCAATACTGCAGCTCTCTAGAAGATAGAGAGAGAGTAAACCAGACTAAATTGGGCATCAATATTTAATCATAACAGACTCAATGTCTGGTGCAATATTTTTTGATCTAGGAAACATTGGTGAAATGACAAATCGGTAGCATATTGGAATGTTTTACTAGAACAATTAAGCATCTTTAAAAGAAAATCATTGTCCAACATTATACAGTCTATGCTGATATATTTAGCTGAACTGGTAGAGCATTGCAAAGGTTGTGGGTTTGATTTCCAGGAAGCACACATACTGATAAAATGTATACCTTATTTGTTTTGTATTAGAGTTTCTGCCAAGTCCATACATGTAAATGTTTGGTCTTCTTCAAGCAGTAGAGTATCATAGCTGATCCTATAGAAGATATACTATGTATTATGTAATATATTTTAAAAATGAACTTGAATTAAAAGTTTTAATAGTTTAAAATAAAATAAAAGGAAGTGGTTAGTTGTCCCTGGGCGATCTCTTAAAAAAATAAATAAAGGGAAGCACTTGGTGGTCGTTGGTCAGCTTGGCATCACAATGAAGGGAGGCCAGAAGATCAGTGGTGTGATGTGATGAGCTTCACCACAGCAGGAACTGGGTCTGGGTCTATTAGTCTCAGTGTCCTCAGGTTCGAGGATGAGACAGGGATAAAGAAAGAAAATCCTATTAGCGTAAGGGTCGCTCACATAAAATGCAAGTGTCATACAGTATAATGTATAACACAAGTTGAACACATCACACACAATGTGAGTGTCGTACAATGTTGTGTTTCCTTATAATGTCTCTTAGATGTAACATATATAATCAGAAAAGGACTGGCCCTAGAACCGATCCCTGCGGTACGCCATATTTAACCTGTGAGTGGCATGACTTTTTCTTTTTTGCACAAACAAAGTGATAGCGGTCAGTTAAATATGATCTAAACCCCTGGCCACTGATACCAACATAGTTTCTAAGGTATTGAGAAATATTGTGTGATCTATTGTGTCAAAGGCTGGTCCAGTAATAAAAGAACTGAGATTTCATATGACTATGGTAATGATAGAATTTGCGACCGCAGTTGGCTAATGTTGCTTTCGGGAAACACACCTCTAAACTGTAATTGAGTCTAAACTACCATTATTCTAATGTAGCTACAAGGGTTAAGAACATATTTCTAAACTTGAACTGCTATTAGTGTAATGCTGCATGAAACTGTTAAAAACCATCTCATTTTAACACATTTTTTATTCATTTATAAAGGAACTGCTAATTGGGTATGAAAGTAGCATAAATAGCTCACTGCTCAGTTCAATATTTCTGAATATCAATTAGCATTTACATAAAGGTGGCTGTGATAAAATGTGTGTGTTAAAAGCCACTATATTTTTTAAATGGGTATAAACGAATACTCCTAACGAAGGCAATCTCTCTCTGGACTGTCTTTCACATACCCCACAATTCTCCAGAGGCACACCAAGCAAAATGCTGACGTTTTCTGACAGTCGCTTGTTTGCAAACTGATACCGATATAAACAGCATCATAAGCACTGCACCTCCACTATTGTGACATGCCGTGGCAAATATAACATGACGTGACACTCTGAATGTGATAACATGACGTTCGCCTTCTGGTCCCGGTGAAATCACCTGATATGTGGCCGGTAATGAGGGCACGTTTGTGACACAGGGTGTCTCGCGCAGAACAATCAATTGTCAAGATTCCCTATGTGTGTCAAAATCATTTGTCATAACACACAGCTACTCATTGTGTCTTCTCACTGATACCCCACACCAAATTTCTGAGCCAAAAAGCCAGCCAAGAGACAGTGGGTTCCAAAAGTCTAAGACCACACTGGCATCTCAGAATTCAAGTCTAATTTTAACCTAGAAACAAATAAAGTTTGGACATTTTGAAAGAGTTAAACTTGGACTACGTAAAACGACTACAGCAATATTTTCTAGTTTAATTCTATAACGAATAAAAGGTGACCATTTCTGTAAAACCCAGGCTAAAGTCACTAATATCTAATTTTGATATTATAAGCAAATTTTGATGTCTTAGATTGTTACAGTAACTCAGTGTGTATTTTTAATATTTTAAAATTGTGTACTATGATTATTTTTATTTATAAATATTTATTTTGATTATGTACTTATCTAATATTAATATTTTTTCATTGTGGAGTACTAACAGATAAAGCCCTCCCACTTTTCTGATTGGTTGTGGTTTTTGATTCATTTTTTTGCATACTCGCAGTGGCATTGCTAAAAGATTATCGCATCGCGTGTATAGGACACAGTGTCAGATTATTTTTAATATTTTAACTCTTTCCCCGCCATTGACAAGTTATTTTATCAATTAAGAGAAAACTTTTGCATAAAAAAGTGTTCCTGATGAATTTTAATTTGAATCTCCAATACCGCGATTATCTACTAGATGAAAAAACTGAAGCCAAAACGTTATTTGCTAACTTTAAACTCTGTGTATGTTTTGATAATCGTTCTCCCTAACAAAATTCCTTCACAAAAATGCCACTATTTCAGCTTTATGCAATATATATATATATATATATATATATATATATATATATATTTTTTTTTTTTTTTAAAGAAATATATTTAATATATAATATAATTTAAATAATATTTAAGAGTTTATAAGTAGAGAAAAAATATAGATAGGATGAAAAAAATTGTCCCATTTTGTTAATTTGTTTGTTTATTATTATTATAATTTTTTTTAAGCAAAGGGTCTGTTCTTTCATTTGATATATTTGCATGTTTATATGTTTTTAGAAGAAAATTTTCCTGGAAGGCATTTTATTAAACTTTTGTGAAAATCACAAAAAAATGGCTCGCGGGGAATGAGTTAATGTTATGGACATATTTGTAAAAAAAATTGAAACTCTTTTGGTCTCAATCTTTCTCAAAAGCCCTTTGGAGACCTGAACATCTTCCAAGCAATATGAATTGACCATAATTTACTGTAAGTCACATAACTACAGTATGGCAGCTTTGGTTCTAGAGTTGCTTATAAATCTACATAGTAAACACGCATCATATTTCAACAGCACAAAATATTATAATACTCAAGAGAATGAAAAAAAATGATTTTGACTGACAACTCTGTAATATCCATCATTATGTTCACCAAATGTTGGAACTGCCACCACCAATAGAGAAATTGTTGTTTTGGGAGAAACCGAATAAAGGGGAAATCAGCAGTCAGCTGACAAAAGCTGATTTTGTTTCCGAAAATTTTGGAATTTTAATTTTTACAGAGACAAAAAAGGCTTTTTCTTTTAATTATAGCTGTAAGATATCTGCATTTTTCTTCCCCTTTTGGGTATGTGTGCTCTAATGGTTGGAATTGACAGCTTGCTTTCACCTGCGGGTGCTCCAATCCCCCAAATACAGTGAAGATCTGTTTGAACCAGTATCTGTCTGCGAATTAAACAGAAGGAGAATGGAGGACAATGCCTGGCATGCTCTCAAACTCTCAGTGGGGACACCACATTTGTTGGAGAGAGCCGTCGTCTCCCACTGCACCTTGACGTGGGCTGAAATATTGGTTTTCACATTAGCGCCTAATAAGGAGCAGCAGCAGTAGCTATGCACCCTACTCATGTCTTTCATGTGTCCAATTACAGACAGGTCCCCCAAAAATCATATTCACCTCTTCCTGTCTTTAATTACCTCTTCATCATTTCTTTTTCCCACGTGTCAGACCCGAGCACAGCAGCCCTCATTCACCCCTATAGCGATGCCTGAGATGGTGTCGTTAATAAAGAAAAATAATGCTTACAGCAACATCGAGCCTTGGATCTGTCTGGGGGCTCCGGCTTAATGTGCAGGGCGCCTTTGTCGAACCCTCAAAAACATATTTAAATATGGCAGGTGGAATGTGTCAAGAGACTACAGGTATACAGAAAACATTTTGAACTTAAAGTTATATATGTTGTTTCAAAAGCAAAAAGAAGAGTGCGGTAAAAGACCTCAACAGAAGAGAACGTGGTTTGTAAGATGACACAGAAATACTAAGTGTATTTGAAATATTTAAATGATCTAAAAAACACACTTGAGCCTTGACTGTAATCCAACACATTTGCAGATATTAAAATATTTGAAATAATTACCTTTCATTATATCCATTTACTGTACTGGTACATTACTTTTGTTATACAATAACCACACTATATTTTGATAGATTTAGATTAAAATAAATGAAAGAATGTGCAAAATGGGTAAGAAAAATAAACATGTTGAAACATGATGTGCAATGTTTTCCCGAGAAATTGGCTACTTTTAAACTGTTGCTGTGTGTTGTTATTTGCCCGCGGGTTGAAAGATTTTGTCTGTCTGCTGGCCACATTAAGGCATGTATTATTTACAAAAGCAGACTTTGTTTAAAGTTACTTGTATACATTGATTTTTAAAAAGAAATTGGGTAAAATCAGTCCTTCCAGAAAAAACACAGTTTTTTGTGATTGTTGCGAGCAAAAATCCTTGATCTTGCGGCACGTTTTCTTAAAAAATGCGGTGGAGTATGCAGGTTATTTATGCAATTTTATGCAATGAAATTGCGGGAACTTGCAAAAATTGCAGGATCTTGCAAAAACTGTTTTTCAATGATGTTCACATCACATAATCACGTCACTTCATAATGTTCCCATGGCAACAGGGACATGTCTGCGCTTGTGTGAAGTAAATGCAATATTTTTCAACTTTCTGCTAAGATTTATTAGATTTTTGCTACGAAAATGCGGGCATTATGAAATCATGCAAGCCCCACATATTTTGCGTACAGAAATCTACAATTTATGCTGCAAAAGTGCGGCGTATTTGAACACATGCGGCCCCCGCAAATATGCGGACTTGGGTGATTATGTGTTGAATCATGCGATTGCATAATCATGTTTTTCTGGAGGGACTGTATAATGCATAAAAGTGAAAATAAAATATGTTTTTTTAAGTACGGGAGAGGCATATTTTGACTGTTGACATCTGATCTAACAAAGGTGGGCTATTTTGGGGCTAGTTTTGATTGGCCATTGGGCTGGTTTTGTCACGCAGACCTGGCTGGCAACCTGATGATGTGACGTGATTTTATTATAACGTCTTTTTGCTCCATCAGCTGACCTAACACGCAAAAGTGTCCACAACAGCAAATGAGGTATAGGAGAAGTTAACATTTGCAAATGGCTAAAATGGGTCTCGATGGTAACATTGCATAACTGTACATTTACAAAAAAAAATTCTGCTACGATGCTATAGAAAAAGATTAGTGGATGCTTTGACAATTGAATGCATTCTCTGGAAACATCTCATATGGCTAGCGAAGGACTTCTATTGGTTTCTGCACCGATTGGTTGCTCCCGAACTGGGTCATAGCTTATTACCTTAAAGTTGAGTTGATTTCAACTGCTGTTCGCTGGAGCTCGCTGCCGGCTCTCATTGGCTGCATTAACAATGGCGCAAAAATCGGATTTAGTGCTCACATCTGACACAGATCGGATATTGCTGCAAGTGTGTAAACCCAAAAACTTACAGAGATACAATTTTTTTCATATCCGATCTGAACCACTTCCAGATTTGTATTTTTATCGGATACATATCCGATATCCACACATCCGAACTGCGTCTAAACACATATATCTGATTCAGCTTGATAATGACGTCATTGTTGCAAGATGGATTGTGCTGACCGTCATCATTTCACATATGAGCAAGTGGAGGAGTTTTGGGTGACAGTTTTTCAGAGGAAGACGTGATGACAGAGAAAGACAATGTGGATGATGATGATGCTGAAGGTAATGATTAACAATAACCTTTACTTTAAATAAGTGATGTTGATATTAACGTTAGATACCTAACAATTTGACATTTGACAGTCAACTAATTTGTGATATTATAAATAAACACTAGCAAAAAACACAGTATTGAGCTAATAAAGTGACATGATTTTAATTCAGGAGTAACTTCTTCCTGGAAGGGGTAAACAGTGTGGCATTACAATTCATTACATTGATCTATGAATGCTGTAACTCTTTGGAAAATGAGTTTCTCTTCTTTTTCCGTCTGCTAATTATTGAAAACAAGATTTGCTTCTGATTAAAGAAGACGATCGTTGCAAAACCACATCGACATCCTGCAAACCACTTAAGGTCACAGAGCACCTGTTTCTCTTCAATCCATATAAAACAGATTCTGTTTTACAGACACAAAGCATTAGCTGAGAGGTTGCTCTTTATTTTCTCTCAAAAAGAACTGACCATGAGGCTAAGGTTGTTGAACTGAAAAAGAAAAACAATTTTTGATCTTTCATTGAAGTTATTCATCCGAAATCAGTTCTAACATGTCTTAAAATAGTGGGTAAATTGAGAAACATGAAGCGGGAAGATGATTCTGGGTCAAAGCTAAAAGGGCACAGATCACAATCAGCATCCACTGCACGTACATGGATGTGTTTGTCAAATTATACCGACAATAAAAGTTTCCATCCTGCTTTGTGGTGACACAATTGCTTTATGTAAAGTCGTAAGCTATCCACAACCCTGTCTTGTTCTGATGAAAATATCATGTCTTTCAATCACCCTATTGGCTGTAAGCTCTGATGAAGGATTGACCTTTTCCTGTTCTTTACTTCCATTTTGCTCAGGTTTCGGCTGAAATGAAGCTGATGGTGTGATTAGGACCCACACGCTCAGAATGAAAGATCTGGAAAATTCTGGGAAATTGATGTTGACATGGCAGTCAGATGCTTCAGGTGTTCAGAGGAGGAATTAGTAAAATTATCATTATGCCTTCACAATATGCATATAGGCTAATCATCCAAGATTTTTGGATCACAGCAGAATATACTTTTTATTTTGTGCATATTGTCTTTTAAATGTTGCATGAGACAATAACAATATTTATTAACTATACAGCACTCTCTTTCATCTGTGCAGTCATTGTTTTATACAATACACTACAACATTCAGCTATTAACCCACAATAACCGCAGAAAAAGCCTAGCACATTTTCTAATTAAAGTGCCAGAGACCTATACTTGCACCTGTGAATGATTAAAATGAAAAAGCCATAGTCTTTCTAATCGGCACAGTCACAGATGTATTATGATCATCTCTGTGGACATCTACATATTCAAAACATGAGGTTACTCGAGGGAAATGATAACGTTCCTTAAATGCAGACATTGCAAAATTTGCACAATTAGCAAGTGTGTGTGTAGAATCAAGGTTTGGTAATATCAGAGGAAAGGCTGGGAAACCTTGTGAGTTGTGTCTCTGGGATTATTTATAGACATCATGGACAGGGACGTGCACAGACATTTTGAGGGGCAGGGGCTCAAGTGAAATAAAGGGCACTTCTCTTTTTTTTTTAAACAAAAAGTATATATATTAACGCAATTCTGACTTCCTTTTAAAAAAAAAATATTAAAAAGGTTAATTAATTTTATCTTCCTCAAACTCACACAATTGTTTAATTTTCAAAAGATGTCTACAAAATAATCAGTTCACACAGACACCATGGTCTCCTTAGTAGTCTAGGTTTATAGAGCAGCAAAGGAAGCCATTACACAATGTGCATGTTTTGAAAACATTAAATTACATTACAATAACATTAATTACAAATTTGTTAAAATGCTAAAAACAAAGTTGTGACTGCTGAGTTAGCGCTACATGCCAATAAATGCTATATCATATGCTAGCGTTTAGCTGATTAGTTGTTAGTTGTTACTCAAAATGTATTTTTGTCTGATAAGGGCTCAAAATATAAGGTCTGTTTACTAATGTGAGCTTCTGGCATGAGCCTCAGAGCCAATCAGAGCAGAGCTCAACATTATTATTCATGACCCTTTCAAATAGGGCAAAAATAGACCATTTCATTAAAATGTCAAATTCTGTAAATAGACATGTGAAAAGGTTTCTGGATAATTTTTGCACTTAATAAATATAAAAGCAACATACATTCTATGTAATTGTCAAAGAACAATTTAACATATTATGACAACACATCCAATGGCACCTTTAATCTTAGGTTTCATATTTATTAGGGTTACACATGTCAGAAACATCAAATATAGATTAGGCCTATTTTATTTGTATTTTATATTTTACTTTTTTGTGATGTCAGTGAAAATTCAGACTGGGCAAGTAAAATACTGAACCATCAGATTTCTTCCCAATCTACTCCAGCACTCCAGTATAAGACATTATACTTATTTAACAGCCATTATGTGTAACAACGTGTCCCATATTTTGTGCATAAAACTGTTAATATAAGAATGCTTTCTTCCTCACACACTTACCGGTAGCTGCCTGCATAATCATGCACATGATCGCGTCTCGGTCGAGCTGAGCTTTGGCGCTTGAAGCGCGAATGATGCAGCACGAGTGTAGACAGACCAATCATAAAGCGAAGTAAGTTAGAGAGGCGGGACTAAAGAAAGGTAAAGCCAATCATATTAGCGATGTGAATTTTGGAGGCGGGACTCATCTGTTAACCGTTTGTGTGCCACAAATAGCGCTATTTTTCTTTATATAAGAGTTTAAATCTCATTTAAATGATTTCTGAATAAATTCATGTTAAATTAAATAAGCAACAAGTAAAAAACACAAGAAACAGACAGACATCAGTTGTTATACGAATAAAGATCATATTATTATTATTTTTTTTTAAAGCACCCCAGAAAAAAAGGGCACTTTCTCTCCAGGAATAAAAAGGGCAGGTGCTCAAGCCCCCTTTGATGTCTGTGTGTGCACGTGCCTGATCATGGAAGCCTCTTTACTTAACCAACATACTGAAAGGTTTCATAAATTGGTGAAATTTTGCACTGCAACATACATTTAATAGAAAACACGCCTTTTGTTCTGCAGAGACCTGTAGTTGTATTGTAGCTGCGAACACGTCTTATTCATTATTTCTTCACATTTAATAAAACCACCCAACAATTTTGTGTATCACTGCGCCACACCCTTAGCAACCAACCAAAGCAATGTAAAAATATATATATATTTTTTTTTTTTGTAGCTGTTTACAGTCAGTCAGGGTCTATTTTATATCCAGCTGAAGGAAGACTTCATGGGTTTACTTCATGAAAGTCTTAGATTACAGCCCGGAAAGTACTACGTAAGTACAGCGAATTTACAGCGTATGTTTCTGTAATTATAGTTTACTTATGAAGTACGTAAGTGTAATTATAAGGGAACAATTGATAAATTTGGGGAATAAAGGGGTAACAACCAGGAAAAATACAAATAATATATGCAGTAAAGTAGCCTACTGCGTAAGTACAGCGAATTACAGCGTATGTTTCTGTAATTATAGTTTACTAATGAAGTACGTAAGTGTAATTATAAGGGATCAATTTATAATATTTGGGGAATTAAGGGGTAACAACCAGGAAAAATTCAAATAATATATGCAGCAAAGTACTGCATAAGTACAGCGAATTACAGCGTATGTTTCTGTAATTATAGTATACTTATGAAGTACGTACGTGTAATTATAAGGGAACAATTTATAATATTTGGGGAACAAAGGGGTAACAACCAGGAAAAATACAAATAATATATGCAGTATTTTAGATTACTAAACAAAACTTAAAATTCAGTTAATGTGTTTATGCTATTCATTAGTACGATACAATTTATTTAGAATTTTCAATAAAGGTTACTTACCTTAAGAAAGAAAAAGAGTACAGCAATTTGTTGGGTCATCAAGCAAAATAAAAAATAGGCAAGGTAACTTTGGTGAAAACAAAGCAAGCAAAACTAGAACTAGACTCTTAGAACGAATGTGTTAAAAACAACACATTAGTGTTGATTCTGGGACGACACACTAAATGCGTTGTCCCAAAATTCACCCATCTCTGTGTTATTATGGAAACAACACATTTTGTGTTACAAAATTAACACAAAATGATATATAATGTGTTAAAATTACACATAACTTAACACACAAAGATGTGTAAAAAATTAACACATCCTTTCTAAGAGTGTATGTTCTGTAGTTACTGTTTTGTGTTGTTAGAGTCTAAGTCAAAAATTTTTACCCCCTTTTTTCACGTAGTTACAGAGTAAGTACAGAATCTGCGGGCTGTAAATTAAAGTGGCACTTGTTACCCCCTTGTTTCACTTAGTTACAGAGTAAATACAACATTTGCGGGCTGTAAATTAAAGTGGCACTTGTTACCCCCTTGTTTCACATAGTTAAAGAGTAAATACAACATCTGTGGGCTGTAAATTAAAGTGGCACTTGTTACCCCTTTGTTCCAAAAATAGTTTAAATTGTTCCCTTAAAATGACATGTATGTACTTTATAAGTACACTATAATTACAGAAATGTATGCTGTAAATTCGCTGTACTTACGCAGTACTTTACTGCATATATTATTTGTATTTTTCCTGGTTGTTACCCCTTTATTCCCCAAATATTATAAATTGTTCCCTAATAATTACACGTACGTACTTCATAAGTAAACTATAATTACAGAAACATACGCTGTAAATTCGCTGTACTTACCCAGTACTTTCCGGGTTGTAATCTAAAGCGTTACCAAATATTTTACTATGTTCTTACCTCAACTTAGATGAACTTATATACCTATCTTTTTTCAATGCTTGCACTTAATCTTTGTACAGCGCGTCGTGAATGTGTTAGCATTTAGCCTAGCCTCATTCATTCCTTAGGATCCAAACAGGAATGAATTTAGATGCCAGCAAACACTTCCAGGTTTTCCCTATTTAAAGACTCTTACATGAGTAGTTACACTAGTAAATATAGACCACATATAAAAACATGGGTGTCTATGGGGATTGACTCCTTTTTGAAACCAGCCTCTAGCAGTCAGTCGATGAATTGCAGTTTAAGTCCCATCCGTGTTGGCTTCATTAGAGAGATTGGAAGGTTTCCCTTTGTTCAAAACACAGGAGCTTAAACTCTCTCCACACCAACACAGTCCATTACAATACTTACCAAAGTATTTTCATTTCTGCAGGGAGCAAGATGAAGTAAAATCAGAAGGTGATCTCAGGTTATCACAGCTACATCTCTCTCTGATCTAAAACCATTCCTGGGTAAATGTTTTCAAAAAACAACTACACAGATGACTCTTGATAGATTTTTAATAGACCCTTTACGATCCCGGAGGCGACTAATAATATTTTAAGATAAATGCACAACTTGGGAAATTAAGCACGGGTGGTGAGCTTTTGGTATCTAGATTTTTTTAGTGAATTATGGTCTTTGATGTAGTAGATATAAGACCTCACCAAAACGTACTGTATGCAGACTGCAGACAAATACCGATTAAGGTTGCTCTGTGGCGGAGAAAACAAAGCTGGAGTTCACTGTTGGCCATCCTTTAATACAAAAAACTGCTTAGATCAGAGTCCAAAAGCATCTTCATCAGTGTCGATTATACCTCTGTGGGTAGAAATTTGATGACTATCAAGAAGTAAAACTGGGCTGCTGACGCTTTAAGCTCCTTAAGGAGGCATTGTGGGAGGAAATCCACAGGGGGTGAAAGTAGGCAAGGCACACATAAGGTACGCTTTGGTATCCCGAAGCATTAGAGGCACAAATCCCATGTTTAATCATTAGGTTTTTTTAGTACTATTAGATACATTAAACTAAACTGATTATCATACGTGCATTAACCTAGCATAAAAATAGCTTTCAGTCCCCACACCCAGAGGCGGTCTTAACATAGAGGCATAGGTAGGCGGCTGCTTGGGGACCCCTTCCAACGGTCATATTAGGGGGGCCCCCAACCAACCTAATAAATAAATCAAGACAAATATAAACGCGAAAATGGGGCTTTGGTGAATCAACCACCTTGTTCTGCTGGTAATAGTCTTAGCCCTACACTGATAAAAATGATTTTGTGGTGAAATAAATAACGTTACTACAGAAAAAAACTAATTGAACCCTTATGTTAGGTTGGTGATGTTTTCGTCCACTATGGGGTGCTGTTGAGTCTTAATTCGGCAACAACTTTCTCTGTGTTTCAGCAAATGGAATGATTTTTTGTGACAAATCTTATTTTCACACATATTTTGGGAAAATGCTTTGAAAATGTTTCAAAAACTCAACAATACACTGTGGGAAAATTCACAATTCTTTGTTATGTTCGTGAAGAAAATATCCACTAGATTAAACTGCTGTAAAAATCAGATAAATATTTTGTTTCAATTTTTTTTTTCATAAATCTGTTCCAAAAAAATCCAGGATTTTTACTTTTTAATTGCCAAAGGTTTTTTCAAAAACTCAAAACTGATTTGGGGAAACACATACAATTACTTATTTTCAATATAAAAAGTGATTGTGGACTGGATTATTTTTTTTACCTTTTATCACAGTCTTGGGCATGTGAAAGATTAGTAACAACATTGGCTTTGATGCATTGCTAGTTTTTGTGCAGCATTAGAATATATTTTTTTCTCCCTCATTTATTGTTCGTGGCTGTTTTTGTCCCATTTACTTATTCTCTATTGGTTTGTGTTTTCTGCTTTCCATCTTTATTTTGGAGAAAAAATGTTTTTATAAAACTTTTATAGTTTTATATAAAAAAAATTATAGATGGGATTGGGGGGCCCCAAACATACCTTCGCCTTGGGCCCCCCATTTGCTTCATCCGGCACTGCCCACACCGTTACCACATGATTTTTTTTTAAATAATTGAAATTTATTACAAATATCTGATGATGTTTTTCGACATTTTGATAACATAATTCCAAAGATCAAACCTGAAAATGCAAACCTAGATAATGGAAAAAATAAAGTAGCTATAACTTTGTTTGATGTCCTGCGTTTGACATTTTCTAAAGGTTAAGCACTTGCTTTCATTGACCATTTGTTACAAAAGACAATATGGTACTTTAGGTGTTTCAGGATCTATTTTGTAACCTATTCATAAAAACTGCCAGCTGTTCTAATAATGGCAAATACAGCATTTCTGTTTGTCATTCTCTGCTATGTTGATCAGCTCCAGTTCCTGCTTAGTTGAAATACAATACATCAATTTATTGATCAGATTACCCATTTGTGCTTCATAACAATTTTAGGAATTGTTTTCTTTTCTTCATGCTTTATCGTTGTCCTTTTCTTGTGTGGGGGACCGGATTATTGTGTCAGCACCGAGTGTGAATGCGTCGGGAGAGTTTGTGTTATTACAGTGGATCAATAGGGGCTGCACCATTGGTAAGACACTTTTGTATGGATGACGGGGTTTGGCAGTTGTTTGGAATTAAATTAGGGGGAGGGGAGAGAGAGGCCGAGTGATGAAGAGTATCAATCATTCTGTCTCGCATGTGAAGTTATTTGTGGGTTAGACAGAATCGGCAATAATGAAAGTTCACTTGTTTTCACACACAAAGGGTTTGGGGATAAATTTATTTCTCCGGGAGTGTCTGCAATTG
This sequence comes from Paramisgurnus dabryanus, assembly GCF_030506205.2. Lineage (NCBI taxonomy): Eukaryota > Metazoa > Chordata > Actinopteri > Cypriniformes > Cobitidae > Paramisgurnus > Paramisgurnus dabryanus. The sequence goes on along the minus strand of NC_133358.1, from coordinate 17,490,193 downwards.
TGTGTGAATATAAAGAAATATAGATGTGGGAAGTGAAAGTAGCAAGAAGGAGAAAATAGATAACTTTCTTTAAAACACGGAGAAAAAAAGCGATTGTCAAGTTTTAAGTGCTCTCTTTTATGTTCTCTGTGGGAGCTGTCCTTATTTCCCCACAACAAGCATTACTGCTTTCCTCCTAAGGGTCCTTCACCGCATCACCCCCAACACTGATAAAGACTGCAAAGTCAAGAGTTTGTTTTATGACAGACAAGCAGAATCTCAGTGGCAGCCTTTATGAGTGTTTTCTGTGCCGTCTAACCAGCATGGCTGTTTCTTTTAACTTTAAGTATACTTTTAGCCCTGTGGACTTTAAAAACTTCCTTAAACACTTTATTTATTTATCTGCTAAGATGTATTAAAGGACAATTCAGTCATTTTCAAAATTTTTCTGAAACATAATTCCCTACAAGCAATTTTGCATTTAAAAGAATAGACGTCTACAATATCCTGGCTGTCAGTGAAAGTGTAATAGATGTCTAACAATAGCCCCCCAAAAAAGAAATAAAATGAATAAATAAATAAAACCAAACATATTTTATTCACTGTTAACTTTGCTTACATGATGGGATATCATACATCTCTCAGGTTTAGGCAAAAATAACATTTAACCAATTTCAAGTTTATTTTGGCTAAAATTGAATTAATAGTCAGACTATATCGGGACAGAGACATTATTGCTATTGGTTTGCTGAGTTCTTTATTAAACAATGCAAAAAATACAAAAAATGACTTTAGCTGGGTTTTCACAAACTGGGTCACATATCTGTACAATATTACAGCTTGATAGAAAAAAAACATAATAAAATTATTCTGTTCAACAGAAATGAAAAGCAGACAGCCAGAGATAGTATTATATTTTTACATAATCAATACATGCTTTTTTATATTAGATATTAAAATAGTTGCTCTTTTTTTAGATAATTGTAGTGTTTAAAGTTTAATAAAACATTATTTTAATTGTATTTATTTTAACATGTTAACTGGTATTTTATTTTAACCCAAGTCTACTTTAATATTTTTCATGTAAGTGTTAAACTATCACGACAAACTACATATTGTTGGAAAGGTCTAAGAATGTAGTTTTCATATTTCAAAACCTTTTAGCATTAATAATATTGTAATAACTGTAATTTGTTTGCAAACCTCACAGCAAACCAACACGAACCTCAGTTTTTATAATTTTATGTATAAAAATACTATATTGCATTTTTTATTTATTACAAAAATAAATGTAAACTGCTATAAAAAGGTTATATTTTCACCTCCAGACACTTCCTTAAAAAACTTTAAAGTGTCTTCTTTAAAACAAGAACAAAAATTAGGCTTCTAGACCAAAAAAATCCCTGACTGATATTAATTTGAAGGTGAACATCACCCTTTCACCACCCCCACTCAAAAAGGGCAGTTAAAGGGTTAAAAATGGCAATCACAACTTTATGTATATAGCACAATTAAAACAACAGGTTGACCAATGTGCTTTACATTGAAATAATTAAAAACAAAAAGTAAATAAAAAAACCGTAAAACATATATAATAATAAAAAAAACATACAACACACAAACCTATGTTCAAAAATTGTCACCTATTAAAGGTAAAAATAGAAAAGGTCTGGAACAAAACCAACGCTTGAGACATAAAAGTACCTATGACTAAAAAAACAACCACATACAACTGCCTGCTCCAAATATGGCAAGGATTGCTTCAGTTTAGCCCCGCCCCTCCCCTAGCACATTTAAATAGGAGTAATCACCCTGTTTCTGTTTCAAGAAGAATGTTTGTGGCATTACAGTTGAATTGCTTTTTGGAGAGAAATTATCTGTCGGTATGCTGTGGAAGTCGATGATATAAGGTTTTAACTAGAATTGATTGATCCCAGGTGGGCTGATGTCTCAGTTTTCCAAAGCTGCGGAAGGGCAGATGGAGCCAAGCTGGGGAGAAATAGATCTGTATGCTGTGAGAAGAGATAAAGCATGGAAGGAGAGAGAGAGGAAAGGGCTTCTGGCTAAATGTATTGGAAAGGAGGGGCCATAGTTTGTGGTTCCTTCCTTGGGTCCAAGAGAGCAGTAATTTTGACAGCACGATGAGAACATGTGACTAATGTGTGTCAGCAGAAAAGTGGTGATCTGGGACACGAGGCTAAAGTAGACATGGAGCACCAAAGTGTAAGTGGGACATAACTTTGGACCAGGATCTTAAAACAACTCAGGAAGGTACTGGACCTTGGATTTTGGATACAGTTTTTGCATCTTGTGTGCATGAGTGCATACAGTGGGGTTCAAAAAGCTGAAGGAAAATCAGGGATTCAAAATTTAATTCAAAGCTGTGTTTCAAATTAGTTTCCTACAAAGAAATGTTATGCCTAGGACAAATGTAAGTTTTGTACTATTACTAGGTCACCAATCAAATAAACAAATGAACAATGCTAACTCATTTGATTTTGTTGCTTTCAATGAAGAACATTTTGGAACATTTTCAGATCATACTGGGATCACATGGATCATCATCACATGGAGGTTTTGCACAAATGTGGTATGCAGACCAGTTTAAGTATGTGGTGTCATAAAAGAGACTGTAAGTAGGATTTACCCCCATCTAGGGGTGAAATTGTATTTTGCATTCAAACGAACAGTGCTCTCTAGCGCCTCGCCTTTCCAAATGCGCGTTGCAACTACGGTAGCCGTTATGTAATCACTGATCTCCGTTGTCTGTTGCAGCTGATTCACGTGATCTGAATGAAAACACGTTGTGGAAACGCGTTGGGAGGCTAGTGCCTTTTGTCCCTCTCTGCTATTATAGTTTATAAATATGGCGAAACGACATGGAAGCCTCCTTTGACTTACCCGTTCAATGTAAGTAAAGAGGAGAAATTCTAAGCTTACAAAGAAAAGTCAGATCATTGGCAGAGGTCATTTGACACCAATGAGGACATATTTATGAATAAAGACATTGATAATACTTTACAGAGTTTACAAAGTTATGGTTGCTCACGAATGACATGATTTTAATATTAGACAGTTTTAGGTCAATTGGTTACAAAGTTAACAATGAAACTCATTGGTTCAATCCCCAGGGAATACACATACAGATAAAATCTCTTAAAAATGTAGAACACTGACAGAAAAAAGGGTCGGAATTGTTGCATGTGGAATATGTGTATATTTGGGGTACCTTTGAGGTACTTATATGCACTTTTTTGGTACCACTTGGTATTTCTGAGGTACTAATATAAACCCTATAGTGCAAAGGTGTACTTTTTGAAAGGGTACTGCCCCAGTGACAGCTAGGGACCATTTTTGACCATTTTTCTGACAGTGTATGCAGCAAATTGATCAGTCATGCTAAGACTGAAGGTAAATGTGTGCACATAAACCTAACCTAAGAGAATCACCAATATTTGCTTCATAACTGCACAAGTGTCTCACTTCGTAAGTTAAATGTAGGAATAAATATGATAAAAAAATATTGCAGGATGGGTTTACACGTGGTAAAATGTCTTAAAACAGATATGACAGAACAAACAAGACCATTATAGCTACACTCTCAGAAACAAAGGTACAAGAAACTTACTGGGGCAGCACCTTTTTAAAAAGTACACTTTTGTACCTCAACAGTATATATTTTTAAAAGGTACCTCAGTTCCTGCAGTGACAACTTTCGTTCCTTTTTTTACGCAAGTGTAAAGTATTCTGATTAGCTGAAACATTAAAGGGACACTCCAGCTCTTCTAGAGTTAAACATTTGATTTGTGCCGTTTTGAAATCCATTCAGCTGATCTTCGAGTCTGGCGCTGCCACTATTAGCATAGCTTAGCATAATCCATTGAATCTGATTAGACCATTAGCATCGCCCTAAAAAATAACCAAAGAGTTTCAATATTTTTCTTATTTAAAACTTGACTCTTCTGTAGTTACATTGTGTTCTAAGACAGACGGAAAATTAAAAGTTATAATTTTCTAGGCAGATATGGCTACACTGTAAAAAAATTAGCTGTAATTATGCAGCTGGTTTCCAGTAACTTACTGTAGAAGATAAAGACTGAAAATGTTTCATATTCATTTAATTTTAAACAACTGTTGCCAGTAAATAACATAAATGTAAAATCTACAGTAAGTTACTGGCAACCAGTAAACCTGTAATTTCTACAGACATTTTTTACAGTGAACTATACTCTCATTATGGCGTAATATCAAGGACTTTGACTATTTCACAAGAAAGTGGTACCGCCGGACCCGGAGAACAGCTGAATGTATTCCAAAATGGTAAAAATCAAATGTTTAACTCTAGGGGAGCTGGAAAATGAGCATATTTTCAAAAAAGTGGAGTGTCCCTTTAAGACAAAAGTGTATTAAAATACAAACAAAATATATTCATTATAACTACAATAAAATTAGATCATTTAATATGCAAGCACATATACAGCCTTGTGAAATATTGGCTTGTACAAATCTAAAGAGTCATGTGGCTACAGTTTTTGTGTGATGCAGTTTATGTACTGTAATTTACTTCCCCCAAAAACTTCCAGGTCACTTTTCACAGCCAACGTCTCAACCACAAAATTCAGAGCCGACCCTTAATTGTGTTTTATTTGTTAATATGAATGTCAAAATGAATGATAAATCCCCCAAAATAGCTTACAGGTGCAACTGTTTACAGCCGAGCACTCAAGAATCAATATTTTTCCCATGAAATGTGAGGCAGACAGTACATAAAAAAGGTTGAGAGCTTGTACGGGGACTATTTTGGTCTCAGTGAAGGAAAGTGTATCAGAACAGAACTATGAGATGTGGGTGTAGATCACTTCTATACAGTAAACAGTACAAATGAACCACTATCTCCAGTAATGCCACCCAGGGGAGGGATTCGAAATGGTTTATGAAGAACTAAAAGTTCAAGGAAGAAGAAAGAAATTATGGGAGTGTTTTACAAGAACTAAAAAACCTTCAGTAAAAGACATTTCTATCAGCGGCATCCGAGTTGGAAAGAATTAAGTGACACCTGAACACGCAGAAGAAGATAAATGTTGCAGCATAACACACACACAAATAATAAAACTAAAATGTGCTCTGCAATTTCTTCCTCAGTGATAAATTGGCCTGTGTTTATGAAACCCTCCTTACCGAAAGTAATATTTACAAACAATGGCGCATTTTCCGATCCATCCACCTAATAATATGCAATGACGAGTTACTTTCCTCCCATAGGCACTTCAAATATTGCATTTGATAAATTAGTCTGACTGCCACATTAATAAAAAAGAATAAAAAAGGTAACATGGCAGCGCGGGAAGAAAAATAACTTTCCTTTTTTCAGGAACTCTTGACAGAGCGCCTGGTGCTTTCTGAATTCTACAGAATCAATTATTAGGCATGCTAATCGAACTGCGATAATTGGTCATGGTGTATATTAAACAGTCCTACATGGGCTCTTATGAGGATGGATCCAGAGCCAGTGGTGCTGAGGGGCTACCTGGGGGCCAGAGGGCGAGAGGGGCGAGTGGGAGGCTCAGCTTGCAGAGTGCGCCTCGCTGCGAGACTTGAACACTCCTCAAAACTGAAGAGAGGCTCGTTGTGAGTGTGTGTGTTTAATAGGATATGCAAATCTCTTATAGTCAGAGGGCATGCAAGCTTATTTGGGTTTAGCAAAGTATTCTTTGTAGATTTTATAATGTCCCTCATATTTCCCATACTGTAGATATCTGGAATGTCATTTTTTGCTTGGTTTGAGGGCAATTGTTTAAAGGAAAACACCACCGTTTTTCAATATTTTACTATGTTCTTACCTCAACTTAGATTAATTAATACATCCCTATATTTTTTCAATGCGTGCACTTTTAATCTTTGTACAGCGCTCGTGAATGTGTTAGCATTTAGCCTAGCCCCATTACTTCCTTGAGATCAAAACAGGATTAATTTATAAGCCACCAAACACTTCCATGTTTCCCTATTTAAAGACTGTTACATGAGGAGTTACATGAGTAAATATGGTGGCACAAAATGAAACTTTTGTTTGGAGCCATAGGAATGAATGTGGCTAGGCTAAATGCTAACACATTCATGAGGCTCTGTACAAAGATTAAGTGCACGCATTGAAAAAAGATAGGTATGTATTCATTTTCTTAAGTTGAGGTAAGAACAAAGTAAAATATTGAAAAACAGTGGTGTTTTCCTTTAAAATAAAGGCAAACATTTTGTTTGAGTTAAAGTATTGGTTTCTACCATAATGCATCCATTCACAGCTTACAAAACACCAAAACTAAATAATCTGATTTAAAACTTTTCTTTTCTCTAGGGCTATAATAAAACAACTTCAAATAAAATAGGTTTTGCTTTTAAAGGAAAGTTCACATAAGACGAATGCCCCTAATATTACCTGTAATGTTTAGAGAGCATGTGGGTGCTACATTGTTTGGTGACCTGAAAATATTCTGTAGTGAAATATGAGGAAATAAAAAATATATAATGCACAAGCATGAAAACAAACATGGGTTCCCTGCCTGCATATTCAAATGAAGATAAATGTATTGGCTGTGTGTTGATATAAGCAATTCGAGTATGCAAAACACCATTCATTTAGTCATAAAAATCCTACAGCCTTTTACAAATAAAAGTTCCTTAGAGGTTCTTTGTTGGACTGTCTATGAAATACAGGTTACAATCTCATAATCTAATAATAAGATTATGTAATAAGTTTGATTTCAATCTAATAATTTAAGATATCTTGGATATATTTTCACACAATGTAGGATGATTGTATATAGAAAACATCTGAGTTTTCACAGGCAGGGTCACATTTTTACCCAATTTAACTAGATAGCGGAGACAAGGTGTCATTACTAATTCAAAGCTGTACACACACAGTGATTTGAGAAGCAATACCTTTGTATTCTCCGAGTGTGGCGTTCTCTGTATTCCATAAAAATCCGACCATAACAATAACACCGGGTCCCCTGTAAAAGAGATGGGAGGTGCTTTGAAACTGTTGTTTGTGACTCGTGAGATCAGGAGAAAGAGAACAGCTTGGCGGCTTCCCCGGGGACAGACATTCATGCTATTTACAGCTGGTGGTTGTTTTCAAATACTCACATATTTAATTAGCAGAAAGCACAAACATTTCTCACAGGCTCAAAGTCAACATTGTGGCCAGGTGTGAGGATGTGTACAGGTGAGAACGAGGAAGCATTTGTAGAAAATATATTACATGGCGGTTAATGATGTTATATGTGTGAGTAATCCAGAAAAACGGTATAATGCAATGTTATGAAGCAGAGATGCACATTAGTCTATTCTTAGTGCAAGATTAACACTTAAATATACAAGAGGGAGGAAGGAAGGGATAATATCTGTCTGTAATGTGATGCTGGGAGAGAAAAAATCTTCTCACTTCAAATCTTTTTCATCTTCATATCATGCAATCCTTTAAAGATAGAAATCGTCTCGGTTACGGATGTAACCCTCGTTCCCTGAAGGAGGGAACGGAGACGTCACGTCGTGACCGACGAATTGGGAACTCGCTTAGAGAGACCAATCTGCTTCGTATACTACTAAAACGCCAATGAACTTGGCATTGAGATATTTGCATAATGCTGGCGCCGCCCCGCCAGGTGCCTTTATAAGCAGCAGGTGCAAATAGGGAAAATAGCTTCTTTTCGCTGAGAAAGCCGGAAAGTGTGACCGGCCTTAACAGCAGGTGGCAGCACCTGTGGCGACGGGACGTGACGTCTCCGTTCCCTCCTTCAGGGAACGAGGGTTACATCCGTAACCGAGACGTTCCCTTTCAGTCGGTCACTACGACGTCACGTCGTGACCGACGAATTGGGAATCCCTATCAAAACGCCACTAGGGGCTGACCTCTTCCAGTGTCTGCGTAAAGCCCTCCGGTTCCACTTAAGGAGGAGGAGAATTAGGTTTTAAGGCAGAAGGCCGGGCACTAGATGTTCCTTTAACCCCACAGAAGTGCCAGCAACTGGGAAGCGCCCTACCTGAGCGGGATAGGAACGCTGCGGAAGCCACCACCCGTCTTAAGGGTTAATGGTGGGCGAAAGTCAACCGTAGTTGAGGTAAAATGACAGCCGTGGCTGTGTAAGCAAAGCAGTGCTCTGCTAAGGGAAACGTGGGCTAGTAGGATTAACCCCACGGAAAAATACTCACAAAGGAACCCGGTGGGACACAATGTGGAGCCCGAGCCAACACGTAGGTTCGCGAGGATGCAGCTAGTGAAGGCTGACAGCCAATGCTCCGCGACAAAGGCTGCCAAGGCAGCGGAGGAAGAACAATTCAAACCATTACGCATTTTTGTTCTGAAGGCCTTCCATACTGACACAGTTATGAAGCATCAGATGGAGGCTGCAAGCCGACCTGTGAGACTGTTCTCCGTGCTCCCCCTGGTGAGGAAAGAGCACGAGAGGATACAGGCTCAATACGAACACTGTAAAATCTAATGAACGTATTAGGTGTCGCCCAACCAGCAGCTCTACAGATGTCTGTTAGCGAGGAACCACGAGCTAGAGCCCAAGATGAGGCAACGCTCCGTGTGGAGTGCGCTCTCAAATTAAAGGGGCAAGGAATACCCTGAAGATTATAAGCCAGGGCGATAGTATCAATTATCCAATGAGACATCCTCTGCTTAGTGACAGCTTTCCCTTTCTGCTGGCCACCATAACAAACAAAGAGCTGGTCTGAGGTCCTGAGGCTTTGCGTGCGAACCACGTAGAGTCGCAGTGCGCGTACGGGGCACAACAAAGCCATGGTTGGGTCTGCGTCCTCCAGGGGGCAGCGCTTGCAAGCTCACCACCTTATCTCTGAAGGGAGTGGTGGGAACTTTGGGCACGTAGCCTGGTCTGGGTCTCAGTGAGACAGCAGGACCAAGCTAAAAGCACGAATCGTCAACAGAGAATGCATGTAAATCCCCTACTCTTCTTCATGGAGGCCAATGCTATCAGGGTCAGAGTTTTCATTGATAAAAACCTCAGACTCGTAGACTGCAAAGGCTCAAAAGGGAGACCTGAAGGCTTCAGCACCATGGACAGGTCTCAGGAGGAAGGAGGGAGGGCGCGAGGGGTTTAGCCTGCGAGCGCCTCTTAAATGTAATAATTAAATCATGCTGGCCAACTGATCTGCCGTTGATAAGAGAGTGATGAGCAGAAATAGCGGCGATATCAACTTTAATGGCGGAGGGACAGCCTACCATCTAACCTATGTTAAAGATATAAAAGCACAATGTTAATGGGCATTCTCTGGGGTCCTCGCGTTGCGAAGAGCACCGGGTGACGAGAAAGGTTTCTTTAAGCGCGTAAGCCCGTCTTGTGGACGGTGCTCGAACCGCGTCGATGGTGTTAGATACCGTTTGCGATAAATCACCTAAACCTTGCGCGCGCTCAACGACCATACATGGAAATCCCACAGGTCGGGGCGCGGGTGCCATAATGTGCCCCTTCCTTGAGAAAGAAAGTCTTTCCTCAGGGGAAATCGTCAGGGAGGGGCTGTCGCGAGGAGCATTAACTCTGAAACCCAATCCAGTACGGGGCGACTAATAAAAGGCTCTCCTCGTCCTGCCTGACTTTGCACAGTGTCTGCGCAATAAAGCTCACTGGAAGGAATGCGTATTTACGCACCCCCCGCGGCCAGCTGTGTGCCAACGCATCCACGCCGAGGCTGCCCTCGGTTAGTGAATAAAATAGGCGACAGTGGGTATCGTCCGGCGACGCAAACAGATCTATCTACGCACAACCGAACTTCTTCCAAATTAGCTGGACCGTCTGGAGGTGGAGTCGCCATTCGCCGGGGGCGCAGCTCGGGAAGCGCGTCCGCTGTATTGAGCGAACCCGGGATGTAAATGGCACGAAGGGACCTCAGATGCTTCTGACTCCAAAGGAGGAGATGACGAGCGAGATGCGACAGGTGACGAGAGCGCAAAACCGCCTTAACGGTAAATAACGCAACAGTCGCAATGTTATTGGTGTCGGCTAATACATCCTTCCCTCGCATCTCCATAGCGGAGCGTACAAGTCCCAGATATACAGCGCACCGCTCGCGGCAGTTGGGGTGCTATGCACACCCCTGAGACTGCAAGCCCGTCATACGTGGCTGATCATCCCGTGCTGAGGGCATTGCAATATACAGAATGCCAGGAGACCCCTCAGGGGCATATCTTCTATCGGAAATGCCGGGTCTACCACGGGGAAAAATTTAAATGACACGCAGGTGCAATGTTTACACGGTGTATGTCGGTGTGCCACGCTCTCCTCGAGACTCGATCGTAAGCCAATGCTGAAGCGGTCTCATATGAAGCAGCTCGGGCGGCGTCACAGCCGCAGCATGCTGTCATATGTCCAGGAGCTTCTGAAATTGTTTCAGAGGGACCGCGTACTTCCCTCGAATTAAACCGAGGCAAGTCAGAACTGACTGGTTGCGCGCTCTTGTTAAACACGCCAATTAGTCGATCGAGTCTTATTTCCATACTGAGAAAAAGGATCCTCTGCACGGGGCAAAGTTGCTCTTTCCCAGACGACCTGAAGACTTAAACGAGCGAGATGCCGAAGCATTAACTCTCTGTGTTCGCGCACGTCTGCCAAGAACGGGCTATTATAAGTCGACGTAGAAAAAAGCAGAATGCGAACAACGCTCTCTCTCTGACATCTTAATGCCGTGACTACACATGGAGACACGGAGAGAGAGAGAGAGACAGCTCGAATGGTGTACTTAGTATTAATATGCCCACCCCACGACGCAGAGCGAAAAAACGGTCTAAAGCGAGGGGAGATGGACACATAAGTACATGTCTTACAGGTCTAAGGCTGCAAACCGATCTGAATATTGAAATACGAGCCTCGGCGTTATCATCCAAAAAGAACACCTTCGTAGAGCCGGTGCGTAAATCAAATCGATCGTAACCCGCCGCGTATTTTGGGTACTATGAGATAAAGGCTGGAAAAACCCTATCATCATCATCATCTCGGTAAGAGGGACCGGCTCGAACATCCTTCGCCAACAGGATATCGATTTTTGCACGCAGTACATGTGCATCGGACGCTTTCACTACAGTGAAACGAAAGCCCGAATTTTGGGGTGTGCCGGATTCGTAACCGAGGCGGATCGTGCGTAAAACCCAACGAAACGGGCTGGGAACTGAAGCCAAGCACCCAGGCACCGTACGAGGAGAAATAACGACACTACCGAAGTACCCGCGGTGGGGCAGCGAAGCGAGACAGGTGGGACTGCCGGTGCGTCTGCTGTGACAGCATAAACATCTACAGTATGTGTGTGTGACACTGACCTGAGCCCGCTGAGGGTAACGGTCATCTGGTCTCCTCTACGGAGAGCGCAGACTCCGATGAGGGTGCTGGTGGTCCGGTCTCCTCAGCGGAGAGCTCGGACTCCTCAGGTCACCCGCTGGCGATAGAGGAGAGGTAGGGGAGCTGGTGTGTACCCGCTCACGGCTCTCTCGATCCTCCGGAGACCTAGAGAGGGAAGAGGAATGCACTCTTATGTGTGGTTAAGTGGGTACCGGCGAAACAGCCGGTGGAACATATGCAAACCAAGGATTTTCCACCCGACCCTCTATCGGGGGAAGGAGCTCCATCTCCTGAAGAGTGATCCTCTGCCAATCCGGGTCGCCCTTCACTGGCCACTTAAACTCCCGAATTTCACGGGAAGCGGCTAAGCGGGCGGGGCGAGCTGCTGACGACCGGTTCCCCTGCGCTGCCGAGATGGGGTCCGAGGAGGGGAACGGAGGTGGTCGCCGCAGGACGCCGACGGCGAGAGGCAGACTGAGGAGCCGGCGTGGTGGACCAAGGGCAGCTCTCTTCCGCCGGGGCATGACCTAGGAGATCGCCTCAGTCTGCGCAGCGGAGCTGTACGACTCCCCTGGCTCGCCGAAGAGGCCGGTCTGTGAGACAGGAGCATTCAAGTTGTTCTCGTCTGCGTCCGTCATGTCAGCCAGACACAGCCAAAGGTGGCGATCTTGAACCACTGTGGTGGACATCGCACGACTGAAGGTCGCGGGCTCCCTCGTAAATCCTTGTGAGCCTGCAGCAACGTTATTGCGTGCAGGGCCGAAGCCGCCTCTCCGGCATGCCTGATGGGCAGCGTCCGTGACCGGACGACTGTCTACAAACACGGGAGGGAAGGGTTGGGTGGTCCCTCCAGGAACGCATCCCGCTCCACTGAAGGGGTCCCCGCCCTTAGCGGCTCCGTTGGTGAGGGAGGTGAGGGGTGAAGCTGAACGGCCGGACGGCCGCAAATCACGTCAGCTCTTCGTGCCGTCGGGAAAGAAAGGCACAGGAGGAGAGGACCGAGAGGCCCGAGCAGCTCCGAAGTACCAATCATGTGGGCGGGACGGTTCGGGCGGAGAGGGGTTAACCTTTCCAACTCTACCGTCTCCGCCGCTCGCGGGCACGGCCGCCATCTCCGGAACGACTCTGCCTCGGAGGAAAAAATGGACACCCCTCTGATGCTGCAGAAGTGACGGGACCAGAAGGAGGTCCAATGGATTCGGCAGACATCGTAGAACACGACTCTGCAGTCTCCACCGGAGCCTCAACCGGCTGAGGATGAGAAGGCCGGTAGGTGGAGGACGCATCCTCCGTCCTACTCAGCGTAGTGACGCGAAGGGCGCCCTGCGAGCGCTTGACAGCCGCACCATGGCGGCGTCAGCACTGCAAAGGCGCGGACAGCGTTCCCGTAGAAACGACAGTCGTCTCCGCAATCCAAGAGGGTTATGCTCTCACAGAGAGAACAGAAACTCTCCACGAACGCAGCCCCGGAGTGCTCGATACCTGAGCACGAAGACAGCGCTCGTGACCGTCACTGGAACCCTTATACTTCTCGCATCCAAGATCGCACGGCGAAAAGCTATCCTGAAAAGGACGCTGATCTCCGCATATACGAGAGAGTGGCTGCCTTTAACAAGGCACAAAGCTCTCTCGTATCACTCTTTTAGGGAAATTCACTCAGATGCTTAGTTGATGAGCGCACAGGAAGGCAACGCACACACTAAACTCAAAACAATAAACAGATGTAGAGCCGTGGAATAAGCGAAGCGTCCGCTGTGATACTGCTAGTTCAACCAACTTCAGCAATCAAATCCCAACAGAGTAAAGTAGCTTCTCAGTAGCAGATAAAGCCGGCTTTCGAAGCGAAAAAGCTATTTTCCCTATTTGCACCTGCTGCTTATAAAGGCACCTGGCGGGGCGGCGCCAGCATTATGCAAATATCTCAATGCCAAGTTCATTGGCGTTTTAGTAGTATACGAAGCAGATTGGTCTCTCTAAGCGAGTTCCCAATTCGTCGGTCACGACGTGACGTCGTAGTGACCGACTGAAAGGGAACTAGAAGTATTACATGAGGGTTTCATACCTGTGATAGACAGTTGCTAACTAAATGTTTTATTAGGTTGATGGTAATAATGGCTGCTGAGCAAGCTGTGATTTTATGCATAAGAATGTTTAAAAACAAATATAAAATCACATTGGATTACATAAAGGAAAAGTTCACCGCAAAATAAAAAAAAATGATGTCATTACTCCCCCTTATGTTGTTCTAAGCCTGTATGAGTTTCTTTATCTGGGTAAGCACACCAGGCACGTGCACACATAGACATCAAAGGGGGCTTGAGCACCTGCCCTTTTTATTCCTGGAGAGAAAGTGCCCTTTTTTTCTGGGGTGCCTTTAAAAAAATAATAATAATAATAATATGATCTTTATTCATATAACAACTGATGTCTGTCTGTTTCTTGTGTTTTTTACTTGTTGCTTATTTAATTTAACATGAAATTATTCAGGAATCATTTAAATGAGATTTAAACTCTTATATAAAGAAAAATAGCGCTATTTGTGGCACACAAACGGTTAACCGATGAGTCCCGCCTCCAAAATTCACATCCCTAATATGATTGGCTTTACCTTTCCTTAGTCCCGCCTCTCTAACTTACTTCGCTTTATGATTGGTTTGTCTACACTCGTGCTGCATCATTCGGGCTTCAAGCGCCAAAGCTCAGGCCGAACGAGACGCGAACATGTGCATGATTATGCAGGCAGGCTACCGGTAAGTGTGTGATGAAGAAAATGTTCTTATATTAACAGTTTTATGCACAAAATATGGGTCACGTTGTTACACATAACGATTCAGGGACATTGTTTTGCACGGCAATCCCATATTAACCTGAAGAGTTGCAAACGTGTAACAGTGTAGTGTATGTAGTTTAAACAGACTGCTCATAAAATAATAAAGCACAAACAATAAAATAATTGCTAACTGCAGTAGTAAGCTTTTTTGTTTGCGTTTTTTGTAATGGCTGTTAAATAAGTATAATGTGTTATACTGGATTGCTGGAGTAGATTGGGAAGAAATCTGATGGTTCAGTATTTTACTTGCCCAGTCTGAATTTTGACTGACATCACAAAAAAGTAAAATATAAAATACAAATAAAATAGGCCGTATCTATATTTGTTGTTTCTGACATGTGTAACCCTAATAAATATGAAACCTAAGATTAAAGGTGCCATAGGATGTGTTGTCATAATATGTTAAATTGTTCTTTGACAATTACATAGAAGGTATGTTGCTTTATTAAGTGCAAAAATTATCCAGAAACGTTTTTACATGTCTAATTACAACCCTAGAATTTGTCATTTTAATTAAATGGTCTATTTTTGCCCTATTTGAAAGGGTCATAAATAATAATGTTGAGCTCTGCTCTGATTGCTCTACTCTGAGGCTCATGCCAGAAGCTCACATAAGTAAACAGACCTTATGTTTTGAGCCCTTATCAGACAAAAATACATTTTGAGTAACAACTAATCAGCTAAACGCTAGCATATGATATAGCATTTATTGGCATGTAGCGCTAACTCAGCAGTCACAACTTTGTTTTTAGCATTTTAACAAATTTGTAATTAATGTGTAATTTAAAGTTTTCAAAACATGCACATTGTGTAATGGCTTCCTTTGGTGCTCTATAAACCTAGACTACTAAGGAGACCTGTGTGAACTGATTATTTTGTAGACATCTTTTGAAAATTAAACAATTGCTTGAGTTTGAGGAAGATAAAATTAATTAACTTTTTTAATATTTTTTTTTAAAAAGGAAGCCAGAATTGCGTTAATATATATATACTTTTTGTTAAAAAAAAAAAAAAAACATAATTATGAGAAGTGCCCTTTATTTCACTTGAGCCCCTGCCCCTCAAAATGTCTGTGCACGTCCCTGAAGCACACTAAAGATAATAAAGATATTTTGATAAATGATACCCATTGACTTCCATTCCTACTATGGAAGTCATTCGGTGCCATCAACTGTGTGGCTACCATCATTTATCAAAACATCTTCTTTGGTGTATATAAATAATAAAGAAACTAGGTTAGATGTTATTTATGTTATACATTTACAGTAAGTACTAAGTAAACAATATGTAGGGTTAGGGTTAGGTTAGGGGTTTTATTTGGAGTTCATTGCATGTTATTATGCATAATTGACTGTTATTACTATAGTGATCACCTGTAACGTGTAAAAAAAGCCATACAGCCTTTACATAAGGGTGCACTGTAAAAAAAATCTGTAGAAATTACAGTATTACTGGCAGCTGTTTGCAAAATTTATTCATATTCAAATTTATGGTACTTGCAACAGTTTGTTCAAGGTTACAGAATAAAACTATACAATAGCAGCCTCATGCCAAGCATTCTGGGAACCAAAATCTGAAGGAAAAAAACAGATGAGGATTTCTGGTTCCCAGTATGCTTTGCATGAGACTGCTATGTTATAGTTCTAGGGCCCTATTTTAACGACCTGAAACGCAAGTGCGAAGCGCAATGCGCAAGTGACTTTGTGGGCGGATCTTGGGCGCTGTTTCTGTTTTCATGGCGGGAGAAATAACTCTTGGGCCAGGCGCAAATCAATAAGGGATTGGTCTGAAGTAGGTTCATTATTAATAGGTGTGGTTTGGGCGTAACGTCAAATAAACCAATCAGAACGCTATCCAACATTCCCTTTAAACGCAAGGGCGCAAGTTCCATGGCGGGTTGCTATTATTATGACGGATTTACCAGGCGCACGCCAGGAGCGGTTCACAGCCGAGGAGACCGACGTTCTTGTAAGAGCAGTCAAAGACAGAGAAGTTGTTTTGTATAGGGATAAGAGAAACCCGCCCAAATCAGCGTAGGTTAAACAGGTGTGAGAGGAAATAGCCACAATTGTCTCATCAGCTGGCATCCCCATCGTTGCGCCAAGCGCTTCAATGATGTCAGGAGACGGGGGAATCCCAAGCTTGCCAGCATAAATCTGGCACGCCGTGTAACGGGAGGTGGAACTGCCTCTACACAGATCTGCGTCCACCCTCACCGCTGAAAGGGTTTGGGGGCTTTGAAATCAGACCCAAGAAACGCAAGCAAGGTCCAACCCCAAAGAACACTTACAAATCAAGTTCATTTACATTAAGGTTTCTTATAAAAACATTTTAATTATTATTTACATAAAATAAACGTAATACAGCCACACAACAAACTTATGAAAATATTTTAATTGTTATTTGCATGAGAATTGTTTAACGCAGCCACACAATAAATAAAAACTATCACCACAATGCTCACCACTATGATTCCCCTTATCTCATGTGTTAATATTTTTTATTGTTTACAATTTATGATTTGCAAAAATAACTGTTGCATCTGTGTAGATTAGATAAGCAAAGTGTATGCGTGTTGTGCACGCTATACATTATGGTCAAGCATGCGCCCTTAAAATAGCATAATGAACCACGCGCAACACGCCACTGACTTTAGACTATTTGTTTTTTTGGTCAGTGGCGCAATTGTTTTTTGAAACTGCAAAATAGCATCAGGTATGGTTTGCGCCGCAACATGCCTCCTTTTTTGCGCTAAACCGCCCAGGGAGCGCAAGTTCATTCCCTAGTTTGCCGACGTGCGTCTGTGGAGGGAAAAACCTGCTGTGCGCCGGTGCAAATACGAATGATACATGCGTCACTGACAAAGTCAATTGCGCTGGGTGCAAGATAGGGCCCTTATTCTGTAAAGACAAAGGGCCCTATTTAATGATCTAAGCAAATTGTCTAAAGCACACAGTCTAAATAGGTGTGTCTGAATCCACTTTGTTAATTTAATGATGGGAAAAATGGTTTGTGCGCCTAGCACACAGTCTAAAAGTGTTGTTCCTATTCTCGTATAGGTAATGGGTGTGTTTTGGGCATAACGTGCAATAAACCAATAAGAGTCTCAGCTCTCATCCCATTTAAAAGCCAGTTGCGATTGCGCCATGCTGATTCCCTATTTAGATGGCAGAATTTGTAAACTAAAAAACTAAGTGGAGAAAGAAGACCACCAGTTTAAGATTGATGTTAAAAATTGAGTTGTTTTCATTTGTATCATATGTATTTTTTTGTATTAAAACTTGCTTTTCAAAGTCGTTTTCTTTCAGTCATGAAAGTAAAAAATTGCAGGCTTTTAATTGGTGTAAATGAAAGGATAGCCTACAGTGTAATCTCAAAAAATAATTTACAAATATGCAAGAAAAGGTTTGTACTCTAATAATACTTTATTTGTAATAAATAAGAGATAAAGAATTTACAAACAAAAACGTTTCAGCACTCGGACAGCGCCGTGAGTGTTTTTAAAAGCATTACATAAAAACATTATCATCTTAGCATATCCACAGGTACAAAGTCATCATATAAAATAAATCCATGGGGTAGTTAATTTCAATCTTGGTGAAAGTCAATCTTTGCATTTGTTTAAAGCAAAACATTAAATTACCTGCAGGTTACAGGTGAAGCAGCTCTTTACACCTTCTAATATCTCATAATTGGTCCTCATTTATGTCCAAGAGACTCAATAATAATCTTTTACATTTTAATCCTTTAATTTTTATATTTAAAAATGTTTGTGTGCTGCTGTGCATCCATTTGTGTGATAAGCAAACACGCGTTGTCATCCTGTTTATAGGCACATATTACTAATGCGCTCATTAAACAACAAAAACAATATTGCGCCATTGACTTTTGACTTTAGATCAGGTTTTAGTTGGTCAATGCCGTAGTCTATTTTAGTTGCCTCAAAATAGCAACGCGCCAACAATGCAACTGAACACACCTCGTTTTCAGACCAGAACGCCCATGGGCGCAAAATTGGGCACAAATGTATTTGGCGCAACGTGGCGCTGAACGTGAAAATGATAATTGTGCCGGGTTGAAACTAGCAAAAGACACTTGCGTCATGCATTGCGCCGGAGGTATGATAGGGCCCAAAGACTTGTTAATGTTCATTTTACTTTGAACAAACTGTTGCCAGTAAATATAACATAGATTTAAATCTATAGTAAGTTAAAAAAAATTACAGTGTGAACTATTCCTTTAAGACTAGATTAAGGTATTTGAAAAAAAAATGATTAAAACGTGTTCTCAGGGAGTGTGTATTTCTAAATGCCAGTTTGAGGCAGGTTGCCATTTTAAATGTTTGTTTGTGTATTTATTTATTAACATAAGCTGTTTCGTGTGCTTCATTGTTAAGTGTTTCAGAAGTGAAATAACAGAAGGTAGGCTAAATGAAAGACGTGTAATCATTAAGCATAACAACATGATCAAATAAATTCAACAAGGTGAGTGATTACTCAGAATATCCGAAAAGATCAAGATTTTGGTAGCACAAATGCAAGACCTCACTCCGGGGAGTAAGTTATGCACACGATAAGAATCTCGCGCAGATAGGAAATCTCTGATACGGCAACATGAATCCGAGGCAACGTCAATTAACTGGATTCGCGGGTTTAACCTGTCAACGAGATGTCAAAACAGCTTTTATCATTGTGCACACGGTAGAGTGTGAGAGGCGTCATATTTAATCATGCTCTCCCTCTCTCTTTCCCCGCTTTCTTTCTTTTACTTTTTTTTTTTGAGTAAAAATACGTCCCCACGCAATGCAAACTCCCCTGACACAGTGTTGTTTACTGCAGATTAACAAAGAGGAGGCAAGATGAGATTCTGACACCTGCTAAAGTGAGCAAGGTGCCACGATACCAGAACGGAGAGCTCAGTGAGAATCTTTAAGAAAAGTTGATCTGTGTTTAGGAGGTCTGTTTACTTTTATTCCCTAGCTCTTTACGTGGACTTGTTTTTATTTATTCATTCATGCATTTCTTTGTTTATGCATGCATTTCACATGTACAGCTTGAAATAAGAGTTCAGCTTTTGCCCTAACAGTACGTTACAGTAGATTCCTACAGGGCTTATTTATGATGAAAGCCTTCTGTTTAGTTATGAATTAATAAAGACCTTTTCTTCAGTTATGTTAGTGGGTCAGTGGTTTCAGTCCAGAACATATGTACGCCTCCCCATGGGACCATATGAATGAATGCAGCCCTGTTTATAAAATAACAGGATCTAACATGACAAAATGCCCAACGATTACTGACTATAGGCAATTGTCCATAAGAGTTATAGCCAAAATAAACAGATCTCACCATGACCACCATGCACAATTTAAACGTACAGTAACTGTAGTCTGCACTGTTTGGCAGTCTGTGGTTTTAAAGGCCCCTGACAGTGTGGGTGATGCATAATTCAGCTCCATGTCTAAAGAAATGTCTAATACATAACACAAATTCAAATATATATATCACTGGTTTCATATTGATTTTATATCTTTGACATGACTTTCCTCAGTTAATATTAAAGATATCAAGGTTATATTTTCACAGAATTCTTCTTTACATAATCTATGATGATTTTATGTAGAAAAAATAAGCTGTAATTATGCAGCTGGTTGCCAGTAACTTACTGTAGAATTAAATTTATGTTATTTCCTGTTTGTTAAATTTACATTAAACATTAACAAGTATTTGTTTTTATAAAATACAATTATAATGCAAAGCATTCTGGAAACCAGAAATCCTCCTCAACCTTTTTCTGTTTTTTTTCTTCAGATTTTGGTTCCCAGAATGCTTTGCATGATGCTTTTATTTTGTAAAAACAAAGACTTTTTAATGTTTAATGTTCACAAACAGTTGCCAGTAAATAACATTAATTTAAATCTACAGTAAGTTACTGGCAAACAGCTGCAGTAATGCTGTAATTTCTACAGAAATTTCTGTAGTGCATCGTAAAAACATAACTTTAGCTAGGTTCTCACAGGCATGGTCACATATCCTATAAAATGAAAAAGTACAGTATTGGAAAGACTTGGCCTGAGATTACAGTGTGCATGTAGCTCAATTCGCAGGCCAAAGGTTCAGTTCCCAGGGAAGACACATACACTCTCCAAAAAAAATTGTTAAAAATATAGGCCTAAGCTGTTACAGGGGAAATACCCTTTTAAAAGGGTTCAATGTGTTCCATTTAGTTACAGATATGTATACATTTGGTACCAATATGTTCCTCTGAGCTACTAAAAGTCTTGAACTCTTGTAATATGTGTTAATGTCTACAGTATGTGTAAACGTGTTGTTTTTGTATGCCCCAGTGACAACTAGTTTTTCACCATTTATTTCAACATGATCTCATGGAAAGTCGTTATAGTCACGAAAATTTTGATTAATTTATTCGTGTCCATGGCACAAACCACAAAATTCAGCTTTTTTCATGCGTTGAGCACAAATGTCTTTGTTGTGTCACTCTCACAAATTTCTATAAATAGTTTTTCGTGTCCATTGCACGACTTCCATTTTCGTGTCATTTTATGTATTGTTTTATCTTTTTTTTACATCATTGTTGCTTGTGGTTGGGGTTAGATTTGGGGTTTGGGTTAGGATGTACTTTTATGTATTGGTTTTTACATGTTTTTCTTCCACTTTTAAAACTTTTCTCACCTGGAGTTGAGGTTTGAGTTGGGGTTTGGGTTAGGGTGTCTAAAAATGTAACAGAAAGTGATTCTAACCCCAACCCCAAGTGACAATGGTACACTGTAAAAAATTTCCTTGTAAAATAACAGTAAAGAGCTGGCAGCAGAGACGCCAGCAGTATACTGTTATTTTTACGGTATTTATACGTAAAATGACTTTACGGTAGTAGTCTGTAAACCAGAAAAACTGTATTGTTCTGTATTTATATAATTTACAGTAAAGAGCTGGCAGCAGAGACGCCAGCAGTATACCGTTATTTTTACAGTATTCATATGTAAAATTAATTTACGGTAGTAGTCTGTAAACCAGAAATACAGAATACTTCTGTAGTCACACTGTTAAATAATTTCACAGTCTAATACAGTAAAAAATAAATGCATTTTTCTGTGATTTATTTAGAAACTAAAATAATATTGTTTAGGTTTAAAGTAACAACCTAAACAATATTATTGTAATTTCCAAATAATCACAGAAATATGCAGCATTTTTGAAATAACATAAATTTAGTCTCTAAAAATTCTTCATTGATATTTAAAATATCAGTCTCCCATGAACTTGCCCAATGAATTCCCAGGGCTAAAGACAACTGCTTAAGATATGCATTATTGTGAATATTATGCAAAATAAGCAACAAAAACTTTCAAATCAAACACCTTTATTTCAAAGAGAAATGTCAATGTCAACATGAATACAAAAAAGGAAAGAAAATAAATCCTATTGGACAATGTTGAAAAAGCTTTCTAGTAGTAAACAGAAACAGTAGTTTCTTGCTTTAGACTATGGCAATAAACGTACATTCTTAAATTGCTCGTCAGAGACTGCCCCTAATCCTAACCAAATGTGAAGGGCATAACCTATAGTTTACTTTTTTATTTAAGACATAAGTTTGAAAACATACCTAAGGCCATTTTGAAACTATTATAGTACAGTAGAACATTTTGTCAGGATGTATCAATAATAAGCATAAAAAACATTTAGGATGAAACCGTATAGGCACATGTGCCACTGCAAGCTAGACTTGCAGGTTACCTCTTAAAATTGTCCTGTGAGGTAGGTTTGTGTTTTTACATCTTAGTTCTTGTGGATCCAGAAGAGACGATCATCACTTTGATAGCCGCTGTTCCTCTCTGCAGCATTATTCCAGTGCTGCCACTGTCAAAGAACAAAAAACAATCATACTCATAAATAAACTAAACAATCACGAATGTAAAGTATAAACTCCAAGCGCATGCTTATAAAGTTAAAAATACCAGTATAATTGTGGCAATGCCAGACTGTCAAAACAATGAGAAAAAGATTATATACTCACCGATCTATATGAAGTTCCATTAAAAAGTCAAGGAGATTCTTCAGTAGCATGGCCACGTGTGTATTTAACTGCAGAAGACGACTTCTGGACGATCACACCTTTCTTCTTAGAGACAATCTTGTCTGATGATTTTGGCATTTGTTTCTCTCTCTTGATTTATATCAATGAAGTGCCTAAATCAAAAGCAATTAATTGTTTTTTTTGTCTTTCGTCATTGCACAAATTGAGTGGATTTAAAGGAATAGTCTACCCTTTTGCCATATTAAACTATGTTATTACCTCAACCTAGACAAATTAATACATAGCTATCTTTTTTCAATGCGTGCACTGTACAACATGTTGTGAATGTGTTAGCATTTAGCCTAGCCCCATTCATTCCTATGGTACCAAACAGGGAAGCCACCAAACACTTCCGTGTTTTCCTTATTTAAAGACTGTTACATGAGGAGTTATACCAGTAAGTATGGTGCCACAAAATAAAACTTTTTTTTGGTACCATAGGAATGAATGGGGCTAGGCTAAATGCTAACACATTCACAACACGCTGTACAGTGCACGCATTGAAAAAAGATAGGTATGTATTAATTCGTCTAGGTTGAGGTAATAACATAGTTTAATATGGCAAAAGGGTAGACTATTCCTTTAATGACATCAAATGGAATTATAATAAAGTCTATACCCTGTGTGTGTGTGTGTGTGTGTGTGTGTGTGTGTGTGTGTGTGTGTGTGTGTGTGTGTGTGTGTGTGTGTGTGTGTGTGTGTGTGTGTGTGTGTGTGTGTGTGTGTGTGTGTGTGTGTGTACCTGGTAATTATCACGTTGTGGGGACCAATTGTCCCCACAAAGATAGGAATACCAGTGTTTTTGTGACCTTGTGGGGACATTTTGATGTCCCCATGAGGAAACAAGCTTATAAATCAAACAAGATGATGTTTATTGAAAATCTAAGGTACAAGAAAGGTTTTTGTGATGGTTGGGGTTAGGGAATGGGGTAGGTAAGGGGAATAGAATATACAGTTTGTATGGTATAAAATGCATTACGTCTATGGAATGTTCCCACAAAACATGGAAACCAGAATGTGTGTGTGTGTGTGTGTGTGTGTGTGTGTGTGTGTGTGTGTGTGTGTGTGTGTGTGTGTGTGTGTGTGTGTGTGTGTGTGTGTGTGTGTACCTGGTAATTATCACGTTGTGGGGACCAATTGTCCCCACAAAGATAGGAATACCAGTGTTTTTGTGACCTTGTGGGGACATTTTGATGTCCCCATGAGGAAACAAGCTTATAAATCAAACAAGATGATGTTTATTGAAAATCTAAGGTACAAGAAAGGTTTTTGTGATGGTTGGGGTTAGGGAATGGGGCAGGTAAGGGGAATAGAATATACAGTTTGTATGGTATAAAATGCATTACGTCTATGAAATGTCCCCATAAAACATGGAAACCAGAATGTGTGTGTGTGTGTGTGTGTGTTGAGGCTTGAAATGTACAGTACTAATTCCATTTTATGCATAAAATAGAAACACATTCATTTAATTGTATATATCTATATAATGATGGCAGGGATTGAAGGGGTTTACCTCTGAATGAATTCCAGAGGGCAGGCTGTCTCATCTTGATACTGAAGGCTGAAAATGTAGTAGGTTGCAAACATAGCAGCAAGTCCAATTGCAAATGTTGGTGTGATGCCCTCAGAGCCCTTAAAGGTGATCATCCAACCCTTAATTGTGACTTGCCTTGTTGCACTTGAAACTTAACAACATGGAAATACTTGTTACCTTGTGTAAACATTTGTAAACTCAAGATGAATGGATAAAATATACAATGTGTCTATCAATGATTCTAAATTAAATGTATATTACCAGGTATCAGACGAGGACTTGCAGGAAGACTGAGAGTTGTCTCAACGTCAGCTGCAGTGGCAGATACCTGAAGGGAACAAATACATTATCCTTACCATAATAAGATTTTTAAGAAGAAAATTTATAAAAAGGACAATAATTAGTAAACACTAGGTGGAATGTAACCAAGACGTGAACGAGGTACCTACAATCAAACTTCTAAATAGATTTGACATTCAAAATTTTAAGGGTAACAATTTATCTTTTTAACTTTTTTACATATGTAGTAGTACTCCCACAAACTAGTACACACATTGCATTCACAAAGAGTCCAGAAAGACAATATTTTCACACCAATTTGGCGTTTAAAAAGAAAAATGCAAAGCCTTGACTATTCAACTTTAACCAAACTACAATTAGCTTTATTTTCTTGTTAACTGTTTGTAAAACACTTTTCATTAAAAGTCGACACAAACAAAATAAAACTCACCAAAACCATCTTGGATAGTCGATGTTCAAATAATCCTATGGTTTGGTTAAAGTAAATTTTTTAATAAGTGTTGTTTCTCAAATTCAGAAGTAGCCTACGGCTAACTTTACCAAAATTAAACAAAATACCAGTCAAAAGTAATATTGTTTTGGCTATTCAAATCTAAGCCTCACTGTTCAATGACATGTTTAAATCCCTAGCAAGAGAAGCTTCTATCAGTTGATATCAAGCATTTTTGGCAATTTGAATAAGATTTGAATTACCGTTTCATTTGTAGATGCAAGACCCGATGAATTTGATGAAGAACACTTGAGAATGTGCAGCACGTCATCTAAATTGTACGTCCTCTTCTGGAAAATCTCATATCCAAATAATTGTTCCCGATATTCCATCCAGGGGTTAATGACAAATTACTTCTGTATTTTTTTAAAGAAAATTGACCAAAAGCAAAAGGCTAGCCTCAATTTATAGAACTAATATTGCTTCTGACCGTGCTCCAAATTCCCCAGTCAACATGCATTTTCGAGAAAATACTGTATTGTCCTGTAATTTAAAACATCAACTTACTGTTGAGGGCCTCTGTCTTGTTGCTCCAATTTAAGCAGCCCACAATGCATTGCTAATTACAGTACTAAACTGTTTAACATGAAAACAGTATTTTAGTGTTGAAAATTGGCTAGAAAAAACTATGAGAAAACAATACATAAAATGAAACGAAAAAGAAAATTGTGGACACGGACACGAAAAACTATTTATAGAAATTTGGGTTACACTTTATTTTAAGGCGTCACTGTTACAATGTAATTATATATTTAAGTACTAAGTAATAATCATCAACAACATGTACTTACTGTAGGGTTGGGGTTAGGATTAGGGTTTGGTTTAGGATTAGTTGCATGCAATTATGCGTAATTAACTGTTATTACTATAATAATTACATGTAACATGTGTAACAAAGACACCGTAAAATAAAGTGTTATTAAAATTGGTGCGAGTGATATAAAAAACATTAGATTTAGAATTTCGTGACATGGACATGAATAAATGTATCAAATTTATCGTGACTATAACACAACTTTCCGTGAAATCAGTCAATTTATTTTGATAGTGTGCTGATGTATATATATAAAATGTATATCTTGAATGCACTGTAAGTTACTTTGGTTAAAAGCATTTGCCAGATGCATAACTGTAAATGCAAATGGTTAAAGACAGTTTACAGTTTATAAGACTATTACAATGAGCAAGTTATTTTGGTACAATCACATTGACTGTTGATGTTCAGAGAATTCAATATATCACATAGCTCAACTTGCTCAGGAGTGATAACTAAACAATCTCTCAATAACCACAGTATTAAAATGAGCTTATTTTTTATGTTATAATTTATAAAACTCATCATTTTGTGCAGCATTGTGGTACAAACCATTCTTCATTGGATTCACGCATTCTAATGATGGAAATAGGACAGGAATCTTTTACATTACTGTTGGTTTAAAGAACAAAGATTAGAATAGGCTCTGAAACATTTGCTTGAAACCACCGCACCCTTATTTCTAAGAGCTGCTAATAGTTCTTATGTGAAAATCAGTGTTCGCTTCTTTTTTATTTGGCTATACCTTTTCACTGTAAGTGTAGAAATACACCATCTATCAGCTCGATGTTGAATTATTTATTCCTCTAAACACCACCTACGCCTGCTCCAGATTTCCATTCTCTCTCCTTTTCTTTTTCTGTTTCTCTTTCCATCTATCTCTCTCTGTCTCTTGTATAGAGCCGTTGCGGGCGCTCGTAGCGCGAGATGACAGTTCTCCTCCGTCGTGATTCATGGATCCAAATGCAGCACATATTGCATATTTTGCATTGTAAAATCAAGTTTGTCAAGCAGAAAAGAAAAAGTGTGTCTGACAGGAACTCTAACCGTTCACTCTTTCCTTTCTCCCTACAGCATGGATCTTTCGCCTGCCAAAATATAGAAACAAACAATTGAAGCAAGCTAAAACAATATGACGTTAGACAGCGGAGTAGCTCATTCTCCAAAGCTGAACTTTGGATTTATGCATCTCTAGGAAAAAAAATCATTTTTATTCACCAATATGCTATCTACTAACAGAAATATACTTTAAAGGATTAGTCAATTTTCTTTAAAAAAAATCAATAATTTACTCCCCATGCCATCCAAAACGTTCATGCCTTTCTTTGTTCAGTCGAGAAGAAATTATGTTTTTTGAGGAAAACATTCCAGGATTTTTGTCATTTTAATGGACTTTAATGGACCCCAATAATTAAACGTTTTAATACAGTTTAAAATAGCAGTTTCAAATGACTCTAAACAATTCCAAACGAGGCATAAGGGTCTTATCTAACGAAACGATTGTAATTTTTGGCAAGAAAAATAAAAAATATGCACTTTTAAACCACAACTTCTCATCTACTTCGTTTGTGTGACGCGCAAGCGCGACCTCATGTAATACGTCATCACGTCAAGAGGTCAAGGATTACATATGCAAAAATACGCCCCAGTGTTTACAAGTGTGAAGAAAGAGGACCGTTCCAACGTTGTTGTATGTGGAATGATACTAATGTCTTTTTGTCAGTTTATTGTTTAAAATGGTCCACAAATGTGCGTTTCTTGTAACACGTAACCTTTCGACATCATTACGCAATAACGTGAGGTCGCGCTGGTGTGTCACACAGCCGGAGGAAGAAGAGCAGTTGCGGTTTAAAAGTGCAGATTTCTTGCCAAAAATGACAATCATTTCGCTAGATAAGACCCTTAACCCATTAAGTGTTGGGGTCCATTAAAATGAGAAAAATCTTGGAATGTTTGCCTCAAAAAACATAATTTCTTCTTGACTGAACAAAGAAAGACATCAACATTTTGGATGACATGGTGGTGAGTAAATTATCTGAATTTTTTTTAAAGAAAATGGACTAATCCTTTAAGATGCAAACATGTCTATGTATGTAATTATTTAGTGTTCATGTTATAATATAAACAATATATGTTTTAAATTACTTTTTGGAATCATAATTGTGTAAATTATTAAAATACATAATTTGGGTAAAAATGTATA
Organism: Paramisgurnus dabryanus; assembly: GCF_030506205.2. NCBI lineage: Eukaryota > Metazoa > Chordata > Actinopteri > Cypriniformes > Cobitidae > Paramisgurnus > Paramisgurnus dabryanus. The sequence goes on along the minus strand of NC_133358.1, from coordinate 17,462,601 downwards.
CAAATATTTTTTTACAAAATAAATATTGAAATGTACTCTGGTGTCTCAGCAGTCTTGAGAAAGGCTGATCAGGTGGATCTGACAATGCTAAAATTGTCTGTAGCACCGGCCATCAGTCTAGGGTATTTCCCTTAGTTAACTTAATAAAACTGGGTTATACCGAACAGTTTTTTTTTTTTTTTGCAGAACCCACAAAACCTCTGTTTTCATGTGCAAATTCTCAGCAAGAAAAAAATGTGCACATTTATTTCTGGAGAGAAAAATTCAGATAAATGCTGGTAATGTAACATCAGCACACAAAAATGGTTACATGCTCCCCATTTCCTCGTTTCCTTTCTTCTCAAAATAAAGTTTAAGTGTCAAGAGTGCTTTGACAGTTTGTGAAATAAATAAATCACACGCATTCTTTTATCTAACAGACTCTCTGTAGATGTAATTCGACAGCCGTAGATATTTAACAGTCATCCTCAAACAGAATTATTTCAGTTCTGCACAAGCTGGTTCCCAAAGTTCATTATTATTGCATAGCTTATGGCTACTCGTCTTCATCACGGCTGCATTACATTATTTACAAACCAAAAACAATTGTGGAAAAAGTATATTACAAGGCCAGGAACACCAGGGTTTGCATAATGGATAAAGAAATCCATTCTTCATGGGTGTGTTATATAATAAACACCACATGCGAGGTATATTTAAAGAACCATGCACTTACTAAACTCATATATTTGTTTTATAAGGAGGTAAATAGACAGATCTAGGCCAAACTAGGGGTGGAACTTCCCATATTCATGGCTCCTAATGGGAGAAGAGGATTTCATAGCTTTTGCAGAAATAGACATAAATGTAGTTTAAGTTGATCTAGCAGAAAATATGCAGATGAACAAGAAATCTGTTCCTTTAAATCTTTGTTGTGTTGCAAAATATTCAGGAAAGTGTGGGACTCCGCAAGCTATTATAAACTGAAGAAAAGGTAGGATACAATCTAATAATCAACCTATAATGCAGTTTGCTCTGTTGAAATGTCCATTAGAACAGACGCTTGCCACTATTTATATTTTGCTCACAGCAAACTACCAGGTTTCTTCACATGATGATACCTCACATCATAATGCATCTATTCACTTGTCATGTTGTTTTTGTGTGTTTGACAGCAATACCCCATCATTTTAGTTTAATTGGACAGTTCACCCAAATATATGAATTCTGTCATTGTTTATGCTCTTAAAAAGTTTGGGTTGTTTCAATCCATGACTGAGTAAATAGGGCAAAACCAACCACTGGTTTAAATTAATCTATATGTAGGAGTCCATAGCTGACGCCATTGGTTGAGACAACCCAAGTTGACTCATGGGTTAAATTAAATCAACACTGTAAAAAATATGCACCACAAAGTTAAAACAACTTGGTTTTGCGAGTCAATTCAACCTACTATTTTAAGTTTTGGCTTAAAAAGTTGACATAACTTATAAATTCAAATTGAAATTTTAAGTTAAAGTAACATAAAAATATATGTTGATTTGACAAATATGCTGCAAAATTGTCCATTTTGACCTAACCATAATTTAAACAACCCATCATGTATTTTATAATTTTTATAACAACAAAAAGGTAGGCTACTGATTCTTTAATTATTTGAAAACAACATAAAGGCACCATAATGTATCATTAAAGAGGTTCGTATGCAGTACATCTTAAGTCATCTGATGCTTTTTGTGCATCAGTCTAAAACTGAAAAGGTTTTTGGTGAAAATCTATCTGCTCTTGCCGTCCTTGCTGAGTTTATGAGAATTGATGAAGGCAGTTTTTCATTCTGGAACAAATCTTTTTTTTTTAAGTCAGATCTTTTCAATGAGTCAATTGATCTAGTTAACCAACCAGGCTGAATGATTTATTCACATAAAGAAACAAAACTGAGGCGGGTTTGTTACAAACGAGTAAACAACAGTGGGGGCTCTTCCGAGGGGCACAAATTAAAAATATGTGTCATGTGTGTTGCTTGCGTTTTCAAAATATGTGTTTGTTGCCTCATGTAAACCATGTGCATCACGTGTCGTGTCAAAATAAGTGCCTGCTGCACACGCGTCAAAACCGTTTATGATAAAAGAGACACTCACGTTCACAAAATACACGCAAGACACTCCCTTAACAGTAAACTCTGATTACGCATGAAATTATGTGAGTATCTGGGAAATGCGAGCGTCTCTTTTATCATAAACCCTTTAGACGTGTCTGCAGCAGGCACTTATTTTGACAAGACACGTGATGCACACAGGATCTCTCGACGCGCAGAACACATATTTTGAAATTACGAACCACACACATGACGGGCTACATACATGTTGTGACGAACTTCGCATTGAGCGCCCTCGAAAAAAGAAGTCACCGACCGCCACTGGTAAACAATGTGGATCTGTGGTTGTAATAAAAAATTCTGTTAACCTATGCTTGGTTGTTTCAATCCAAAATTATGGGTTTTTTCAACCCACAGTTAGGTAACATATAACAATTTTCTGGGTAAATGTAATCCTAGGTTGGCCTTTTCCTTTTTGTCCCAAACACAGGTTAATAATAAACCATATTTTGTGTAAAGGCTTACATCTTTTTCAATGTTGCGTTGTCTATATGAAAAACAACTCTAAGAAACTTACAAAATATCTATTTCAAGAAATGTAAAAAAATTTTAAAAGCTTGTCCTTCTCATTCTGTAGATTCTTCTCATTCTATCATCCAAAAATGCTTTTTTTCTCCTACTTTTTTGATTCACCAAACAAAGCAAAACGTGTAAGTGTGTGAAGTGAAAGTGACGTTTTTGTCAATGTATGGTAACCCATATTTGGAATGTGACCTCAACATTTAACCCATCCAATAAGTAGTGAAAACACACACGGAGCAATTTACATAGGGGTCAATGATGTATGCACATACTGTAAAAATCAAGTCCCTTCAAAGCTAAGGGTCAGAGAGATCTATTTTTATACAAAAACACAGCTTACACATGATAAATATCTGCTCAGCAATACTTAATCCCATTATTTGCTACACATGAAAGCACTGCTGGGTTAACTTATTTTCAAACTATGCTGTTTTGAAAGACAAATAAAAATAGTACGGCACCTTTACTATGGTAAACAGGCAGATGAACGGCATGCTAAACAGGACAACATCCTGCAAAGTCTGCTGGTTTGGAGCAACATTAATCAGAGCCACGATGCTGGTGGCTTATGTAGATTGAGAGATTTGCGCATCATGTAAACTCTTGTAGAGATTGAGTGGCAACGATGCAGAAACCTAATACAGTGTAGAGACACACTGCCTGAGTTATGTACACTTTAGGCTTTGTTGCTTAAGTACTGTGTGACATCTTGATATGGGACTGGTGAGATATGGGACACAAGAGGTGGGAGATTAAAGGGCAGACAAGGCACAAAGCAATTTTGTACATCTAAGAGGAAATATATTTTTACAATGTCAGACGTTATTTATTAATTAACTTAATTTGGTTAATCATTATTATAAGAAATTTGAATACAATAGCCTAAATGGTCAATGACGTGACGTTAATTCTTTTGTGTCCATATGGTTCAATTAAATGTATAAAGGTTCAAATTTCAAAATAAATGTGCAAATTACTTGCATACATTCTCTTTTTTGAGGATCAAGTCAAAAATGTCTTAATAATTGGGGGATAATTACAAAAATGTCAATGTGGTGTAACTAGTTTTTTAATGAAAATATCAATATACTGTATTCATTAAAAAAATGGTATAAAATATAATTATCTAGTTTAGTATAATATGAAAACAGAGCAGTTTTCAGAATATGTCCGGACATATATTACAAAAACACATTCAAATTGACATTTAGTAATAACTAATAAAATGTATTTTCGTGTGATATTTTAAGTTTTTTTTTTATGATTACGCTTACATGCCAACAAGGTGGATAAAATTATAATATTTCTCATTCTTTGGCGCAATTGGCGATTACACCATTTGACATTTTCAGGTCCATTCAGTAATAACCTTCATAAAAATGGTGCAAATGTAAATTGTTATTGCATAAAATCAACATAAATATAACTGATGCATGCTTTGAAAACAAGTTTTTTAAAAAGATTTTTGAATTTCTCATCTGGCAAAATCGTTTTTGTCACTGACTCAAATATGTAACCGATAAGATACAAACGTCTGTGCTGTTTCGTGGAATAAATCAAGGCATGCAACCCCTTCAGCCGTGATCAGAGGCATCAGACTGGGGAAAAAACTGTACTGATTACCAGGGCCCCAAAGGAAGAGAGGGCCCTTGAAAAGTCTGGGACATATTATGGGGGTGGGGCATGGGGGCCCTTCAGGACTGCCTATGCATTAGGCCAGATATCTTGTGCAACGCCTCTGGCTGTGATTTAATCCACAAACAGCACTAGCTTTGAGTACCTTATTGCTTTTATTTAACAGTTACCACACAATACAAGTGTATTTAAGAAAATGAAATATCAATGCACCTTTCATGAGGTACAATTACTAAAAGCCTTCCTTCCGCTGAACAATATAGACACTAACTGATTGTGAACCACAACATGAATGTTTTACATATGTTTATATTGCGCAGTGATCCCAAAGATATCGGATATAACAATATTAGGCACTACTATGGGAGACAATGCAGTGCTCAATATGGCCACTTTGGTAACGGAAGTCTTGCCTTTCAGTTAAAGGAACCAATCATCAATTGATAAAGACTTTCAAAAGGGAGTTTTTGCACAATTTGAGCTTAAAGCGATACTTTAGCCAAATATCAAAATTATCTCATTATGTACACTCTAAAAAAACAAACGGTGCTATATAGCACCAAAACTGTTGCTTTGGATCGTAACCATAGAAGAACCGTTTTTAGTGCCATATAGCACCGGTGAAGCACCTGTGTAGAACCATATAGGGGCCATATAGCACCACTATAGCACCACATATGGTTCTACAAAGCACTATATGGTTCTACACAGGTGCTTCACTGGTGCTTCACCGGTGCTATATGGCACTAAAAACGGTTCTTCTATGGTTACGATCAAAAGCAACAGTTTTGGTGCTATATAGCACCGTTTGTTTTTTTAGAGTGTACTCACCCTCAAGCAATCCGAGATGCATATGTCCATCATCTTTCAGACGGACACATTTGGAGTTATTTTACTGTGTTTTCAGACCTGAGCCTTTTTTCTGGAACCTGGTGCGTTTACTCCCTTGTTTCGGTTCGTTTAGGCAAATACGCGCTCGGATCTGCACCAAAACAACCAATCCAAGACCGCCTGAATGAGGTGGTATCGGCCCAATTGCAAGCAAACTCTGGAGTGGTTCAGTATGTGTGAAAGCAATCTGACACAACAGACCAAAGAACAGGCTATCTTATTGCTTTTTTAACCATGAACATACCTGATAGCTCTTAGTGACAGGTTCTGGTGAGCACGTCAATGCCATTCAAAACCAAAGTACACCTGTTTCTTATAAAATGTCTTCTAATTGCTATTCTCCGCAGCAGGTACATGGTATGAATGTTGTCCTCCATAAGTTTTGATTCCTGCTCATAATAATGAAATAATATAACCACAGTTACCAAAAAAGCCACATAATAATCCCACAAAGTTGCTGTCTGTCAATCCTGACAGACAACTTTGAGCGGAATTACAAAAAATAAACAGATGCACACAGACCAATTAAAGAAGAGTTTACTTGTACGTGACTTGTATTTATAAAGTATGGTTTGTTTGGAAATAGTTCCATGTGAATGCGAACCGAACCAACATGAAATTGCAATAATCAATCTACGTCTGAAAACACCTTTAATAATGTCCTTGTTTTCCAAGCTTATAATGGGAGAAAACAGGGATCATGGAACAACTTCTGACTTTGAAGCCCAACAAAGTCCATTCATCCTTCGCAGAAATAATCTACATGGCTCCAAGGGGATAATAAAGGTATTTTGCGGGTAATCAATGCTATATTGTAAGAAAAATATTAATATTTGAAAATTTATCAACTATAATAACTAGATTCCAGTAACGATGCCATCTTGGACTTGGAAGTGATTTACAAGAGTCACTGCGCAAGTACCCATGGCAAGAAGCTATATTACAGTTTATAAAGTTTGAAATATGGATATTTTTCTTACACAATCGCATCAATTACCCACAGAATACCTTCTTTAACCTACTGGAGCCTTGTGGATTACCTCTGTAAATGATGAATGCACTTTTCTGGGGTTTAAATTCAGAAGTTCTTCCCTGATCCCTGTTTTCTACCATTATAAAGCTTGGAAGATCAAGGACATTTACTAAAATAACTCCTAATGTGTTTGTTTAAAAAAAAGGTGATGGACATATGTATCTCTGATTGCTTGAGGGTAAGTAAATCATGGGGTTATTTAATATTTGGCTGGAGGATCCCTTTAAAAAATATAATTTATGTAAACAAAATATGTTGTTTAATTGTGATTTAAGCACATGATTTTAGAGATATCTGTCATTTCCCATTCAAGTAGAAATGACCTTAGTCTTGCATGGCTGAAACTTCCCAGAGGCATTGCAAAGATGGCCACCTAGTGGCATGACTTTCCTAAAGGTATTTTGGTAATTCACAGAATCATTGTGTGCAGCTGTCATTGTATCGTAAATAAAATGGATTATTTTGGCTATTGATTGGCTATTGACCAATCACAATCAAGGAATAGAAAAATTTTTTGGTAAAGCTTTTTTCATCACGTCCAAGTTTCGATAAAGAACTGCAATCTGTGAAAAACTGATCTTGAACTTTTGGTGATGCAATCTATGATATATTTCAGAGGTGTCCCACCCACGATGTAAAATTTTCGTGAAATCTACTGGATTTCATGGGACTTCCGTCAGCGGTGTGGTGAGCTAGAAACTGTGCGAAATGTTGCAAAGGGAGCACATGCCAAAGATTCATGCTCCTGAGACTCTATCACAGACTAACATGACAAAAGAACACCTGCTTGGATTTTACTCTTCTCTTCTAACAGTATGGCTTGGATTTTAAAAGGACAGTAGGGTGCTCTTCCTTGAAGTATGGCTACAGAGAGTTCTTCCCAACTATTTCCTGATGGGCGCCACCTGTTCTTCTTGCCACATGAGGATGCGCGGATCGCTGGGGGAAGAGAATATTGTCACGATAACACTGCGGGAGGCTCTGTCTCACTCTCCCTTTATTCCTTTGTCACCTGTTGTCCTTCAGGTACCAGATGTGAGTGCTGGTGTAATAAAGGCCATATTCTGCCAGTCTATGGCTTGCTTCCAGCTACAGTGGAAGTAAACATTCGTTTATTAGTGGTGCTTGCTACAGGCAATATTTGTCATGTTTAGGGTGACTGTCATATAGGTGAGGTGTGCAGGTTGCTCAGAAGATAACAAAACTTCCTTAAAAATCCTTATGCATCCCAACATTGAGCAAAACATGCCATTGCCACTAAAGTAAATGTAATAGGCCATAAATTCATTTATTAATTTATGATCAGTAAATAACGGTTAGCCATAGCTTCAGTGGTGCATGGGAACACATACCAACTTTAAGAGTAAACATTTAAAAGCCCAAAAATAAAAACATCTGGTATCAGCGGACACGTTAAGGCCTTATTATTATGCTGCAGGCTGACAAGGTTCCTTCTGCCGTGTCATTTTAAAAGCCATAGATATGTTCACTGCGTAATTTGAGCTGTCTTCATCATCCGCTGTTTTCTGGTGACAAATGGAACTTCATGCAGAGGACCAGATGGCATGGCTAAGTCATAAATCTAAGAAATAAGACATTTGATTGATGACTTTGGAAAGAAAGAAACACTCGCACTAAAAAACAAACCGAACGGCAATTTCTTTCTGATTGAATCTGACATAACACAAGCAAATTTTTGGTGCTATTTCGATTTCATTATGGCTACTTGGCAACGGTTTTAGTTAAATCAGTTTAACTCAGAACTTAAAAATCTACTCAGTTTAACCCAACCACAAGTAATAAGGGAAAAAATTGTGAACGATGTATCGCCCCGTTCAATTTATCTAGCTGTGGATGTGTCACATCATATGTAACTAATGATGTTTGAGAGGTGCACAAGAGAAAACCTTTTTTTGCATGGCAGGTACACAGGAACTTTACACCAAAGCAAATTTATCTACACTGTCAAAAAACAGAGGTATCTCAGAGGTATATATGAAGAGTTTGGTTCCAAAACACAATAAATCCATTTGGACTAATTTGGGTAAAAATTTGTTTTCTATACCAAGAAAGTGACAAGATGAAAAACACAATTTTCGGTTACAAACTTTCACATAGCATCTTTACGTTACAATAACATTAAAAATTCAAATCAATAATTTGATTTTCAAAGATTTATTATAAAAACGGATTCTTTTTTCTGCAAAATGCAATAAATCCATGAAAAAAATATTTTCTCAAAATGTTAGAAATCTGTTGAATCACTATATAAAAAAGGAACCACACGCATGACACTCCCGACACTTATTTTGACATAGCGCCACTCAGATGAGCAATCACGAGCCACCACTGATATAAACAAAAGAGAACAGGAAATTTTAATGAATTGGATCATCAAAAGTATTATTTTGTTTGTTTGTTGATCCTGAAGTACAAAGTAGATGAAGAAAATTAGGATTCCATGTGTATTCAACACGCTGCCATTATTGTTTACAATGCGTGGAATGCAGCGCTGTGATTCTTTGAGCGGATTTATTGCATTCTGCCGAGAACGAGGACTGACGTTCATTGCGTTTTGGGAAAAAAGAGAGAAAAGATGAGAGAATAACACGGCGGATATCGGATTTTGCGTAAAATTAAGAATTTACTTTTTAATACTGACCTAATTTACTGATTTTGGTGGTATTTTTGTGTTCATCGCGTTTTGGAACCAAAATCTTCATATGTATACATATCTGTACCTTGGTAAGATATTTTTAAAGGGTACTGGCTCAGTGCCTACCCAGTCTCACAAAGTATCGTTTTTTTTTTTCGTATTTTTTTTTAAATTCTTTTTTTACAAATTTTTTTCGTGATCGTATACGAATTCCTGTTTTCGTGTGATTATTATCTCGTATTGGTTACTCCACTGCTTTTTCCTATTTTAAAACCATTGTCACTTCGGTTTAGGGTTAGATTTGGTGCTTGCATTAGAATGTCACTTTATACATTGGTTTATACTATTTTTTCAGATTTATTTTTTTTATGTCCCATGTCCCTGGCGTTGGGGTTAGAGTTGGGTTTGGGCAGGGATGTCATTTTATGTAAATCTAACCCTAAACCGAAGCGACAATGGTGATAATCACACGAAAACAGGAATTCGTTACACGATCACGAAAAACGCGGAAATTCGTGAGAATATCACGAAAAAAGAATTTAAAAAATACATGACTATATAACGAAATTTCGTGAGACTGGGCTGCTGTCTAAAATATACAAATTGTACTACAAAATGTTGACAAACATTATAAAAAACTGTTTGATTACAAGTTCCCATATTATAGAAATAGTTCACCTAAACATTCTGTCATCATTTACTCATCGTTGTTACAAACCTGTATGAATATCTTTCTTCTGACGAACACAATACACAAAGGAAAATATTTTGAGGAATGTTTGTAACCAAACTGATGAGAAGCCGCATTGATAGTATTTTTTTCCTACTATAGATGTCAATGGGGCTTCTGCTCGGTTTGGTTGCAAACATTTCTCAAAATATTTTGACAGAACAATAGCACTGATATATTTTCAGAAATGTCAGAGTAAGCCGTTTTCAGTTAAGATAGCTCAAACATGCATTTTTGTCTGGGACATGGCTTAAGCCTTAAAGGTATAGTAGTTCACCAAAATCTTTTAATTCTGTGATCATTTTTTTTTTTTTTTTGAGTTTTTATTTTGATGAACACAAAAAAAGATATTTTGAGGAATTATGATTGCAACCATTGACTTCCATAGTAGGAAAACAAATATTTTGAAAGTATTGTGATAAATGATGAAGAAGATATTTTGATAAATGATGATAAGCACACAGTTGACAGGACCCATTGAATTCCATTGTATTTATTTTTCCTACTATGGAAGTCAATGTTTACAATCAGCTGTGTGTTTACCATCATTTCTCAAAATATCTTCCTTTGTGAAATTTATACAGAACAACATGAGGGTAATGACAGAATTTTCATTTTTGGGTGAATCACCTTTAATCTTTTTCTGATGGTTTACGACAGCATAAACTCTCAAGCTGTTTTGGTGAAAAATCACATTTCTATAATTTGTGTTACAAATACTTTTCTCTTCTTTTGGACATTCTGAAAACAAGATTATTTTACATCTCTCTCATTCCTCATTGCCTAAAAGACAACCTAAGCACAAAGAAGCACAGCACATCCCATCCCTGCTATTAAACTATTAAGTTTGACCAAAACCATGATAGTTATGAATTCATTACATTTACATTTAGTCATTTAGCAGACGCTTTTGTCCAATTTATGAAACAGATTGGTTCTGTAAAAACACGAGAGACACATAACAGCAATAATATTCTGGTAGAGAATTGCATATGACCGTATGTCAAAACAAACCTGAAGTTTTTTCACACTGAAAGTTTGACTCACTTAGTACAGCACATTTGAAAGGACGTGCTATATATGAGGGTGGCATCCTAGTGTGACAAGCTATCACCACCTTACACCATGAATAAAACATCTTGTGCCCAGAAAGATGAATATATATTTATCTATTCTGTAAGTATTTTCCGAAACAAGCAGTATTTTTGTGATTACGAAGCCAAACTTTACAACCACATCCAAACTGTGCAAATGTTAATGTCAGAAAATGTCAACAATTGTTAATCATCTCCCAAAGTCATACATAGTTCATTTATCTGCACTGTTTTTTTACTTTAAATTGGAATATAAAGAACAACAAAATCGAATAAAGAGCAAAGCCTTGAACAGCTTTTTTATTCATAATTTATACCAGCAGATACAAAAATGTTTAACTGTATCCAAATGTGCAAGAAAACACTATTGATACTTTTTTTAATTCAAATTAAAACAACATACAAGAACTGATTTTGGAAAACTGACAATGTAAACTTGAGAGACCAGACCCTTCATGGCAACAGGACTGAATTCAGAGATTATAACTAACCCAAAACCTTGACTTTTTGCATGTGACTCCCAAAAGTATACCAAAGTTGTTGTGAATACATAGGCTTATATCTATCCCCCATTTCATAATCAAAAAAGGCAATCATAATCGTAAAGCAGCACAAATGTGTATGACACATTAAATGAACAGACTTCTTAAAATTGTACCAAGACGTTTAAAAGAGATACTATAAACGGAGAAAAAACTAATCAATCTGTACTAAAACATGTAAACATTCACCTTCATTCGCAGCACAGGGGCAACAGAATATAATTAGAAAAATATTGACTTTAGTGAAGCTTGTTAAGTGCTCGGCTGTCATTGTTTCAAAATACTTCAGCAATCTAACCAACACTTAAGACGTACATACAAGGTTATGATAAACAATACTGAACATGATGGAGTCCCAGCAACTTCATTAAAATAACAAAAACATCTACTGCAGTCACACATTTTCATTTTTTAAATCTAATTATGCTCCTCGCTTTTGGGAAAAATGAAAGGAAATGAAACAAAAGTACATTGCGGTCAAACTTTTTGTTTTTTGCATCAGTCAACTTCCACTTTCTCGTAAACACAACTAATTGAAAAACTTGTGCCTTGCCTAAGACATTTATCTGAGCTCTTTCACTCTCTCACAGTCACAAATTTACAGATAATTCAGATACAAACATAACTCTCTATTGACTCCAGACAAACCTTCATTTAATCGGCAACAGTGCCGATACAGCAAACCAATCAGAAGCGTACATTCTTTACCAAAACATAGGTACAGCATTTAAACCTCAGCTTCTATTGTGTGTTAAGTAGTAGTTTTCACCACTAACTGTTCCCTAATATACGCAACTTAATTACCAATAATTCATGTATGTGTTCACTAATGAACGTTAAAGATGGCAAACTGCGCTTATTTGACAGCTAACCTTCAAAGTCTCCCCAAGGTGTCTCACGAATTCTTCACACAGCATTGTTCGACGGTTTCTGTGAATGCCAACTGGCACTGTCTTAAAGGCCTTTAGACCATGTGTGGTGTGAAAACCGCAAATAGAAAGTTCTGGCTCTGATTCACACACATTCAATATGCCAGATAAAAAGACTTTTATAAGCTCCCGATGGCTTTTGTTAATTATCCAAATAAAAGACCAAAGCTAACCAGTGGCAGCACACATGCATGGCATCATTATACCTCAATCTATCCCAATGTTACATAATGAAATGTCATCTGATGCATCAACATGCGAAAAACTCAACCAAACCAAGTTTCGATGGCTGACATAATTGTTCAGTCCTATTAAAGCATTCATTAAACAATTACCTTTTAGGTAAATGGAAAAAAAAAAGGAGCAGACGTGTGGAAAAAAACAAACCAAAAGGAATAACAATGTATGAATTCGTCTGAATATTACATTTTTGGTTTGAAGCAGAGTTTATGAAATGACAGGCTGACATGCTGCTATTACAGAGGGCAGGAAAGTCTGCTCTCGCTCCGCATAGAAGACATCTCCCATATCCACTCAAGAGCTTATGAATGCTGAATTATTCCTTTGGGATATTTGCAGATTAATTAAGTGAAAGTTTGCTCATGGTTCAAGTATAAACAAGTCATCTACTTTGAAACGTTTCTATAAAACTGTGCTTTTTGATTTGGGTGGGTTTTAACAAACAATTCTTGCATTTTCTGATGTTTAATACTTTTAGCATTTACACCAACTAGTGACGTTCATCTTTTTAGCATTAGAAAGGGATCAAATACTTCATATGGTGTTTAAAAAAACGAAACGATTAGAGATGCACCAAAATATTGGCCAATAATCGGTATCGGTCAATAAAAGCATTTTTTCACACCATCGGACAACAGTGTAAAAACAACCGATAGTCTTGGCAGATAGAAATCTGTGGCGGCCAGTGACTTCTTTTTTCGAAGGTGCTCGATGCGAAGTTCGTGACAACATGTATGTAGCTCGTTCTGTGTGGTTCCGTTTTCAAAGTATCTGTTCTGCGTATCGTGAGATCCTGTGTGCATCACTTGTCTTGTCAAAATAAGTGCCTGCTGCAGGTGCGTCCAAAGGGTTTATGATAAAAGAGATGCTCGCGTTTGCCAGATACTCGCATAATCTCATGCGTTATCAGAGTTTACTGTTAAGGGAGTGTCTTGCGTGTATTTTGTGAACGTGAGCATCTCTTTTATCATAAACGCTTTTGACGCGTGTGCAGCAGGCTTTTATTTTGAAAAAAAACACGTGATGCACACAGGATCTCTCGACACGCAGAACACATATTTCGAAAAAAGGAACCATACGCATGACACTCCGAACACTTATTCTGATGAGCAGTCACGAGCCGCCACTGATATAAACAAAAGAGAACAGGAAATTGCAATGAATTTGATCTGTGTATATGCTCTAAAAAATGCTGTGTCATTTTCAGGAAAAATTATATGGGTGCATCTCTAAAAACACTTAACATGTATATGAATCATAATTAGAATTGCAAAAATCTGAGAATCCTGGAAACTTTTCATTGAAATTATAAGGGAATATAGGGGATTTGTGGCACACAGATGAAGATCAGTCAAATCTCAAGGAAGTTCATGTTTATATGTGATACAGTTTGTATAAATTAGCCAAAATTTAATTTAATTTAATTGTTTTTTTTTACTTTAAGTTTCCAACTTGAAATTATTCCAAAATTCCAGTGCTTTGCAACCCTAATCATAATACCTTTGCCTAGAAGTCAAAAATAATTTAAACTTTAAACTTGAAATTATTCCAAAATTCCAGTGCTTTGCAACCCTAATCATAATACCTTTGCCTAGAAGTCAAAAATAATTTTGTTCTGCCAAATCTCCTTTGTTTTCTACCTGCTCCCTTTTTAGATACCACTTGGCATTCTTTGTTTTTTATAAGGTTTGTTTTGCATGTTATTCAGAGTCCTTGATTTGTGGCCTTCTAAAACCAGAATAACTGAATGTGTTGTTGCACAGATCTATAAAATAGTTATGAATAGCATAAAACGTATGGTAAGATAAACTTTTAACATTTAATCATTGTAAAAGATTAACTCTGAATAAACGTATTTTCTTTAAAAACTTAAATTGTGTGTCGATCAAAAATCGACATCCAGCATTTTTGCAAGTTTAATTAAAAGTACCGATATAAACCTGCCAAAAAATCTGGCTGACATCATGTTTCCTTAATACAGCACAGAACAAACAAATCTAAATTTTTCAAAACCAAATTCCTAGCAAGGCAACAACAGCAACATGATTTCCTTAACATTTAACTCAAAACCAGATAGAGTTATTAATGCAATATATATTTATGTAATCATTATACCTATGCGTTTATTCAGACATGCCATGAATTTCATTAAGCATGGTGTCTCTTAAGCCATAGGTCGGAAAAGTTAGTAGTTGTGAAACACTGAATCTGAACAATAACAAAAACCTCAATGCTCATTTTATGTGGGAAGAACAGATAGTCAACCTAATGCTAATAACACAAATCCAGCCTATGCAACTGATCGCTATATCACCATAAATGTAAACTGTTTTAAGAATGTATCACTCAACAAAAAGTGCAATTTACTACTGTATGCCACCCACTACAATCAGTTCAGTAGTGTTTCTCCTGCAAATAATCCTTCATTTTGTTTGGTAAAGGCAGTTTCTGAATCAGATCTATCCGTGTGTACTGTCGAATGACAAATCGGCAAAGGTATTGCAACGAGCGCACTTGCATGAACCTAGAGACGGGATTGGTCAACCGAACAGGATACGTGGCGGATCCTGGCAGACGGGATCTGGAGTAACAAAACGCACCGTTTTCCGAATCTTTTATAGAAAGTTCAATTAGATCTACTATGGAAGTGTGACCTTCTACATCAGGCTGCTCATAAAAACTGAACCTGCCGTTTGAATGTTCAATCCTGGTGTGGAGAGTCTTTCCCTGTGACCGAAAGCTCAAGCTGAGGAGATAGCGATCATCTGAGCTGTCCCTTACCAAAAATGAACCATCTGGAAGGTTCACTAGCTTCTCCTCAGCTTCCCATCGAGTGATAGGACCCCAGTACCAACCCTGCTTGGCCAGTTTTTTAAGTTCCTCCGTAAGGCTCGTTACAACCATGTGTCCACTACTGTGGAAAGAGTCGTACACCCTGCTAACACCGGGGACAGAACTGGGGTCAAAGTTCAAGTGATGCCTCACTCTTTCAATGACATGAGAGTCTGCACCACTGAACCCAGAAAGGGTCCTTGGAATTTCATTGGTAGAAAGAGGGGACAGTGAGGGAGAAAATAAAGGCGTATCAGCTCTGGAATTGGATAGGATCATTGCTGGAGTACCAGGCATGGACTGGTCCATAAAAATGTCCGGTGGCATTAGATCGTGAATGTGTTGGCCCCGATCCACATGCAACGAATCAGATTCCACCTGATCTACAACTTCCATGGGTGAGGAGCCATCCAAACAAAAAGACTGGGATGAATCTGGGTACATTCCATCATCCAAAGGCATTGTGTACTGTATGTAGTCCTGAGGTGTTAGACCGATAGGCACGTGATCCTCAATGTTTAAACGCAAATTGCCACTTTGAGTCGCCATGTCCTTCAGAGATTCACTCCTCTGGTCTTGGAACAGACCTTCTAATTGGATATCATGAAACTCCTTACGGATGCCATTGAGGGAGGGGCTTGGAGTAGGGGAGTGGACCATGGCTTTTACCTTTACCTCCATCTTGATGCATGCTTCATCTGAGTTGACGGGCCGGAAAGGCCACGGAGAAGGGCTGTAATGATGGCTTCGGAGGGACGAGGATCTTATCGGCCGCTGGGTTTTGGCCTCATTGAAGCTTATTGGGACCGACGAGGAGGAGAAGGTGTCATCGTCGTCTCCAGAGCCCACTGCAGAGGAGCCTCCTTTCACCTTAGCCTTCTGTTTTGCAGACAGCCTTCTTTTGAGTGTGCCCATAAGACTTTCGCTCTTGGATCGGTTCTTGTGACCCTTCTCGTCCTCCCCATTAAGATCACAACTTACCAGTCCTTTGGTGTAGCAACCTCCAAAAAGGGAGTCATCTTTCGTGAACTCGGCAGCTAAGGATGGCTGCTGAAGCATGACAAAATCCCCATCTTCTTTGCCCTTTATGTTAAGCGACTTTCTGATCGTTTTGAGAGTGATCTTCTTCATTCTTGTACACCCCGTAAGGTGAGGGCATAGGACGGTCCTATGTGCTGACCGATAGATGCTAACAGCAGAGTCCTGCCATGTGACTGGGAAATGTCAATCATGTGAACGTCACTGCGCTTTTCATCTGCAAAAGATGAGATAAAAGCTGGATGAAACAGTCAAATAGCCATTGAACCATTAGCAATGTACAACTGTCAGTATAATAAAAATATGTGTGTGTGTGTGTGTGTGTGTGTGTGTGTGTGTGTGTGTGTGTGTGTGTGTGTATATAAATAAATAAATAAATAAATAAATACATAAATAAATACATACATACGTGTGTGTGTGTGTGTGTGTGTGTGTGTGTGTGTGTGTGTGTGTGTGTGTGTGTGTGTGTGTGTATTTAAGTATATGTGTGTGTGTGTGTGTGTGTGTGTGTGTGTGTAATATATGTATATAAAAATGTGTGTGTGTGTGTATGTATAATTTATTACAAATATATAAAATTGTCCAGTGTGCAATGAGCTCACATGTTGATCAAGAGATTATAAGTGTGTTGATATGATTAAAAAGGGCTTATTGATGAAAATCAATGTTTGCTAGATGCATAGCTATTAAAAATAATGCATGTCTTACATGGGCCTTATCACACTAGCCAGCATATCATCTACGAAGACAGCATCAAAATAAAAACTCGCATGTTGTATTAAGTGATTATCGGTTTATTAAATTACTAACTTGTTAAATTACGAATCATGTCAAGCTTCATAACTATATCTCTCTCACAAAATAAACAGGCCTGGAGCTAACTACGCTAGCATGCTACGGACATTCACAGTGCCAGTTAAACAAACATCATTAAACATAAATATTAACAGCAGTTTACTTACCACTTTAAACAGAGAAGTAATCAATCCTGTTAAAACATGAATCTGAATGAAATGAACCACGAAATGTGACAACGAGTGACATTTAGCATTAGCTTCCAAATGCTAAGCTATCCTCACACGAACAGTACTGTTTCAATACATTCATAAGTTCCGCTCGTGATCTGTGCTCATCTCGTGCACGTAAAGGACCGACATCGTTTTCTCCTCCTCTGTTTTAGTCCGTTTAACGAAAGATACATCCCAAGTTTCACAAAAGCTTAAAGCCTTTCTTGCTTTTTCTGTGCTAGCTAGCCACTTTGGCTATAGCCTCTTCCTCTCCCTCTTCCTTTGTTGCCTGTTGCATTATGGGAAAAGACGCTAAAAGGATAACAAAAGGAAGGAGGGTGACTACATAACTAGACTTCATATTTTGTGGACAACCTCAAACACTTGCTAATATGAGAGGCTGAGTACATTAAGTGTTATAGATATAAGAAACATAGTAATACAATAAAAAATAAAATATCACAATTTAAAAGAAAATTTCATAAGACTATTTAAATGTACTTTATTAGATTAGAATGTACTAAATAGAGTATCTATAGTCTATATGGGTCTAAGTGGTGGTTCACCAAAATGAAATGTTAAATTATTTTCACAATACTTTGGTATGTCCTTTATAACGAATACAAATTATTGTCGCATTAAAATAATTTTTATCATAAAAAAATCTTATTTCTGTCTTACAGCAAGCTTTTTGTTATGTCCCTAAGGTTCTTTGCTGATTTTGGAAAATAATTAACAAAATATGCACAGTGTCTATAATTTTCGGCAATAATGCAAGTATTTATTTGTGTTCTCTGCTTTTAAAAAGACAAAAAAGCAAGATATTTAATAAAAAAAACTTATAAAGACCCTCAGTCTGAACTCAACCCCTTCACGTCAACCATTCTCCGGACATAATAATTAAGACTCCACCAATATTTGACATATGGAGGTTGCATCTTTCAGCTCTCTTCAACAGCAAGGTGCAGAAGATGGTGAGTGATTTCACACAATTTTATTTATTTTTTTCATTTTTTGAGGTGTATTATAGTCAGGGAGGGTACTGACAAGCTTAACGATTCAACACCATCACATACAATTAAAATGAAAAATGATGACAAAATTTTTATTTAATCCATAGAAATCTCAAATATACTTATATCATTGGCTGCCATGTGGTCCACTCTTTACACCACATTAAGAGCAGAAATTTTGAGCAAAAAAACTCAACCCCATCACACTCAACCCCGTCACATATGGCATTGTTTCGGGGTTGTAAACTTTATGACAGGGATGAGTGATTCATTTAATTTAATTAATGATTTCAATTTAAACATTTAATTTCAGTAAATATATTATTACCAAATCATAACTCATATTTTTGTTATAGATAAAATATTTGAGGTAACGTGTCCACTAAAACTTTAACAGGTATCCTAGTCAGAAATGGCACCCACATCAACAGCAGAGAGGCAAAGGCAGTTTCGTGCATGCAGAGATGCTGACCCAGAAAAAAGGGCATTAACATGGAATGTTCTTTTGCCATGACTCACTGATTGTTACTTATCTTATTATGAACTTTTATCTGCTGCAGTTTTGTTTATGTTCCAGCACTGAGGAATGTTTTAGACACTAGTGCAGGGTTCTCCAACCTTTTTGTGAGCAAGGGCTACCACAATGGATAAAACAATCTGGAGATCTACTTTTTGATGTTGTCTACTCAAAACTTTTTTGTTTTACTTGTTGATTTTATTTTATTTTACTTGTTGATATGTTTTAGTATTGTTTAAAATGTTAACATACCTAAACCAAGCCAAGCTAATGTTAAAAATATGTAATAAATAAATATAACAATTGATAATATTAATAGAATATGCTTTGGTGGGCACTCACAGACTAGTGAATTAACCTATTGTGCCCTTTTGATAAAAATTTCTGTTTGGTAATTTTGTTTTTCTTATCAAAAATATTTGAAAGTTACTAACGACCATACTGTCTGGAGTAGTTTTCTTTGTTTAAATTGTCAATGCAGTTCAGATAAAGTAAAAATGAAAAAACTAAATATGACTGTCTTTATTACATGGTTGCCTAAAATAAAATGGTGTTTTGTTTGAGTCTCATTTTCGTATTAAACAAATACAAATTAAAAGTAGGCAAATGTGTCCTTTCAACCCTGTTACAGTATTCAACCCCATTACACAATTCTCAACCCTGTCACATTAATATTTTTGAAAAAATAAAATAAGGAAGAAAAGTAAAAATTAAAGCATTTCATGTTACGGGCTAACACAGTAAAATTGTGCTTTTAGTGAAACGTCTAAATAAATTTTTTTCTTTCTAAAATAAAGAGACCCCAGACAAACAATTTGGATATTTGTAACAGAAAAACTAAAGAAACACAAATCATTGAATCAATAGATAATCAAAAAATTTTGCCATTCGAAAATTTGCCACCCGCTATAGCCAATCAGAAATTTTGCCACTCAAAAATTGCCACTTGGAAATTTTGCCACTCGAAAATTTTGCCACTCACTCGCCACTCGGAAATTTTGCCACTCGCTCGCCACTAAAAAGTCTTTAATGCCTGAGATGGGAAAATGTAATTTTTTTAAGGTTTGATATGTGCCTAATAATGTGGGGTATTTAGAAATGTAATCATATGTTGTCCAAAAATTATCAAAAGTTGAAATATTACCAAATCCCAGGAACAGTGTTGGGGGTAATGCATTACAAGTAATGTGCATTATGTAATAATATTACTTTTCTGAAGTAACGCGTAAAGTAACGCATTACTTTTGAAATGTACACATTAATATTTGAGTTACTTTTTCAAAAAAGTAATGCAATTTACTTTTTTTGTTGAATTAATTCGATAAAAAAAAAAAAACTAAATGTAGTCACATTATGCACTCTATGTGTACACGCCTGTGTGGGAACAGTTTGAGTCAGAAACTGAGATGGCAGGCCAGAGCTCGACATTTTTGTGATGAAATATGCAAATTCTGAATAAAGAACTTTTCAGTCATAAAAACACATGCAAGGGCTGAAAGAGATCAAGCCTTGGCCAAAAAAAAGTAACGCAAAAGTAACTAAAAAGTAATGTAAGCATTACTTTCCATAAAAAGTAACTAAGTAACGCAATTAGTTACTTTTTTTGGGAGCAACTTGATATTGTAATGCATTACTTTTAAAAGTAACCTTCCCCAACACTGCCCAGGAATGACTCAGAAATTTTGCCTCGAAAATTATGTTATCCGATCTGAGTATGCCACTCGAAATTTTTGCCACTCGCTCACCACTCGGAAATGGTGCCGCTCGCTCGCCACTTGAAAATGTTGCCACTCAAAAATTTTGCCACTCAAAAATTTTGCCACTCGAAAATTGGCACTCCAAAATTTTGCCTCTCGCTCACCACTTGAAAATGTTGCCACTCAAAATTGCCATTCAAAAATTTGCCACTCGCTAGCCACTCAGAAATTTTGCCACTCAAATTTGCGACCCGAAAATTTTGCCACTCAAAATTTTTTGAGAAAATGAGAAAATATGATTTTTAAATTTTGATATGTGCCTAATAATGTGAGGTATTTAGAAATGTAATTATATGTAATTACATGAAAATTGCCACTCGGAAATTTGCCACAAAAAATAGCCTCTCGAAAATTTTGCCACCCAAAAATTTTGCCACCCGCTCGCCACTCTGAAATTTTGCTACTTGGAAATTTTGCCACTCGCTCGCCACTCTGAAATTTTGTCACTCAAAAAAATAGCCTCTCAAAAATTTTGCCACCCAAAAATTTTGCCACCCGCTCGCCACTCTGAAATTTTGCTACTTGGAAATTTTGCCACTCGCTCGCCACTCTGAAATTTTGTCACTCAAAAAAATAGCCTCTCAAAAATTTTGCCACTCAAAAATTGCCACTCAGAAAATTTGCGACTCGATAATTTAGCCACTCAAAATTACCACTCAAAATTTTTTGTGAAAATGAGAATATATGATTTTTAAGTTTTGATATGTGCCTAATAATGTGGGGTATTTAGAAATGTAATTATATGTAATTACATGAAAATTGCCACTCGGAAATTTTGACACAAAAAATTACCTCTCAAAAATTTTGCCACCCGAAGATTTTGCCACTCGCTCGCCACTCAGAAATTTAGCTACTTGGAAATTTTGCCACTCGCCCGCCATTCTAAAATTTTGCCACTCAAAAATTGCCATTCAAAAATTTTGCCACTCGGAAATTTTGCAACTTGAAATTTTTTCCACTCGCCACTGTGAAATTTTGTCACTCAAAAAATAGCCTCTCGAAAATTCTGCCATTCGAAAATTTTGCCACTCGCTCGCCCCTCGGAAATTTTGCCACTCGAAAATTTTGCCAACTCGCTCGGAACTCGGAAATTTGCTACTCAAAAATTGCCACTTGAAAATTTTGCCACTCACTCGCCACTCGAAAATTGCCACTCAAGAATTTTGCCACTCACTCGCCACTCAGAAATTATGCCACTCGGAAATTTTGCCACTCGCTCGACACTCGGAAATGTTGCCACTCGCTCGGCACTCAAAAATTGCCACTCAAGAATTTTGCCACTCAGAAATTTTGCCACTCACTCGTCACTCGGAAATTTTGCACTCGCTCGCCACTCGCTCACCACTCGAAAATTGCCACTAGAACATTTTGCCACTTGCTCGCCACTCAGAATTTTTGCCACTCGAAAAATGTTGCCACTCGGTCGCCACTCAGAATTTTGCCACTCAAAAATTGCCAATCAACAATTTAACAATCTGCTTGTTAAGTCTTGCACCACTTCCGGACCCAACCGATCTCAAATGCCACAGGGAAATAACAGAAAAAAACTTGCTAATATACACTCATATCATAATGTAAAACTATTAAGGCTGTGACAATAAAAGGGCAGTATTATCCCCTTCTGACATCACAAGGGGAGCCAAATTTCAGTTACCTATTTTCCACATTCTTGCAGAGAATGGTTTACCAAAACTAAGTTACTGGGTTGTTCTTTATCACATTTTATATGTTGATAGAAGCACTGGACCCAATTATAGAACTTAAACATGGAAAAAGTCTGATTTCGTTTATTTTGTAACGGCTGAAACCGTTGCCATGGTTACTCGCCTGGCCCTAAGTTAACTTCCAGTCTGTGTGTGTGTTTATTGGTCTGGCTAGCGAATACACTGACCTCTGGATCAAATACCTTGTCAGGCAGAGAGTTCAGGGAGGTCGGGATCGGCCATCTTCGGCCAGGGCCGAGAATTCAGGGAGGTCGTGCACGGCCATTTTGGCAAGGGCAAAGAGTCTATGGAGCTTGGAAATGACCATGTCGGCTGACCTACAGGACACAGGGAACTCAGAACCAGGCCTAATGGTCAGGAAAGCAAATATGAAGGGAGGTTTACCAGACGACCTGTAGTTAACATTGTATATAGTACACATTTTACACATTAACGTTAGTTCAGTGTAGTTTTTGAAACGCTTTAGCTATGATTTGAACTTGGGTAATCTACTTGTTGTGTATTTTACTTGTTGTCAGAAATAAAAGGACTATTTAAAAGGACTCCCATAAACACTCTAAAAAAATGCTGGGTTATTTTTAACCCAGCGTTGGGTCAAAAAGGGTTGAGCCCAGCCGTTAAATTAAATGAAAATGTTTATATTTGACCCAACAAAGGGTTACAGCAACCCAGCATTTTGGGTTTAAACAACCCAGATAGGTTAAATTGCTGGTTTTGTCCTTTTTTGACATAACGCTGTGTTGAAAATAACCCTGTGAAAAACATTTTCATTAATACTAACATTTAACAAATGCTTTTATCCAAAGCGATTTACAATGCATTTAATTTAGTATTCCATTGGATTGAACCTATGACCTTTGTGTTGCTAACACAATGGTCTTACCACTGAGCCACAGTAACACAAATGTGATTAAAATGTGTTGTGTCCACTTAAAGAAGGAATTCAGTTTAATTTGAATTTGCAATGTGTGGTCGATTCTTATTCCACACCATTTTGTCTATGGTTTTCAAAGATTATAATAATTTTTAAAATGATTACATTTCAGTAATAAAACACAAACATATACATTAAATTTTTTCATGACTTTGCATTTGAGAACAGGCTGTCTTTATATATTTTATTTTTCTGGCAGTGCTATCGGAGATCAAATGTGAACTGTAATTCATTGGTGGCCTCATTAGTGTCAGTACTGTTTTAAAGTGGGTAATTGTGTTTACTGCTGTTGGGCTAATTTGAGCCTCTCACCGCAAGTTATTGTTTTTCCCTTTAAAGTTAAACTGTCAAGTTAATAAAATGCTATGTGGTGAACCTGCCTCAGCACTCTGTGCAGAGACAAGCTCTATGCAAAGAGTCTAATTATATGCCCCTATTAGTGCTTATCAAGCTAAACCACATTATATTCATAGAGGAGAAGAGAGCCTGTTCCTTCTTAAAGGATGTTAAGAACAGTTACCTTTGACTTAATAGAAAATAAATCAGATTTTATTTATTTAAAATATTTTGCAATAGAGCCCTAAAAGGTTTTGTGAACTTGATATATCCAAGAAGAAAAGCAGCATTGTCCATCACTAGATATTTTATATACAGCCATATTGACCTATCTGGCTTTTGAGACCTCTAAGGACACAAGCAGAAGATTATTATTTTTCATCTTGTATGATTCCTATTTTGTTTGAAAGCTGCATGAGCCAGAAATGATTTGCTCAATATGTCTGTGGCATGCCTCATGTTGATTTAGTCCTTCAGTTTGACTGTTTTCGCTGTTGGCAGGGGGCAGTTGTCAGAGGTCCCCTGGTGCCCACCCTAATATCTCCAACACTTGCAGTAGAGCGGAAGACATGTATTACAGCCATGCCAGACAGTGATGGTACCGGTGGGACCACTTGGGTTTTTGTTGTCTGAGATTACTTGGATATAGCGGCTCTTGGTCTCCGGTCCAGGGTCATTTATTGGATTGATCATGTTTACCTCTTTAGTGTGCGCCTTCCTTTCCTTTTAAGTCGACAAGCGTGCTCTCGCCCCATTAACATGCAGGAAAGGCAATCTGTGAGCAAGTCCTTCAAAACCCTGCTCGCTCCACATGGAGAGTCCTTAAAAGGTCTCGGAGAGTTTGTATTAATTACACCTGAAACAGCTGGAGCCGCACAGTTTGTAATGAGTCAGCTATAGTAGGACTTGAGCTGAATGCAATTATCAAATACACAGTGTGCAAAGGAAACACCACCACTATTTACTTAAGTATGTTAACATACGTATTGTGAATAAGATGAGCTTATTCTTATTGGGTTATTAAGTTGTTATGCCCCAACTTGTTTATATATTAATCTGTGCAAAATAGATTAATCAGTTATCACCATGAATTTAGTCATATGTGCTGAAATGGCATTAAGAAGTAATAAATAAAATAGTAAAAAGTTGTAACTGTTAACATTAGTCAATACACATTGAACTAGCATGCACATTTGTATTGGCATTAACTAACAAGTATTGATAAATGCTCTTGCTCACTAGTTCATGTCAGCTTATGCATTTACTAATGTTAACAAATACAACCTTATAAAATGTTACCAGAATATAGGAGATAATGGGTCAGAGAATGAGCATGCATGCGAGCCAGGAAGAAAGATTTGGTTCATCAGCCAAGCACTTTATCTCACAGCAGGTTACCGACCGATCCCCTTCCATTTCGTTGTTTCGCATATCAGAGAAAGACAGTCATGTGGAAAATAAAACAGGGAAATCAGTCTAAAGGTCTTTAGGTCAGGGATGTGCTGAGAGCCATTTCAACTGGTCACAATGCTCTGGGAAGAGACGGCAGCACTGGGGTGCTTTAGACAAATAGGATGATTTTGATGGTGAAGCTTTGGCTTACTAGTGAAGATGATGAATCATACTGAACCCAGGACACATTCATCTAAAGGTGCAGTCTGTTTCCGCAGGCTGGAATGCTTTGAATGACTGATCTCAGATCTAGCCTGATTACCAGCAGGGTCTATCACGGTGAGCACATGGTGAACATTTAAGTGTTTAAACCATATTTCACCCGCCTCGTACAGGCCCTTAGTTCTGATATAAAGACTGATGATAGACAGAGGAAAACTCATCCTGTGATATCCAGTAGATGATCTTTTTGAAATCAACCCAGTTCTTATATAAACAAGCTATGCGCTCCTGAGACAATACAACATTGTTGTTATTGTTTCAGGATTTTTAAGATAGACACACACTGATAAAAATGTATACCTTGTAATATACTGCTTTGAATGCCAAATGCATGAATATACATAGTCTTTAATGCAGTACATTGCTATTAATCATAATCAACAACATGCATTGTCCTGTTCGTTAACACTTTTAATGCATAGACAATTTTAAAGTAAAAAAGATTTGTGCCTGCACAATTATCTTTTAAAATCTAGCTGAATTTAATTATCACATTTGAAGATCCCACTGTGTTGTCATATGTCATCGTCCAGAGTGAGAAAATGTTAGTCATCGAATAAATACCACCTGCAAATCATATCCACAGATTCAGAGTCTTTGCACACCAGTTATTATCTATTCATTGCTGTTTGGTAAAAGATTATCTTGCTTCTAAGACTGCCAGAAAGGAATATGAAATAAAGTCTCAAAAATGTATCTGGCACTAATAACATTCGAAATAAAACATAATTCTTAATGTATCTTAATGTATCAAACAAGATTTACTTTTATTGTGTGTAAACAGTGTAGTTGATAATGGTATCAGTGTTGTAATAAACAGTGACATTTCTGACTGGTAAAAGATGGACAGCACAAATGCCACCTAAAAATCAATAAAGGATATCTTGTAGATCATATCTATTCCTCGAAAAACCATATTGTTTTCACAAACAAAGAGCAACAAAGACCCAGACTGTATGAACTTGCAAACTAAATAAAGTAACTTTAGTAAAATTTCAATAAGCAATCTCATGAGATCCACCATAATGTCATGAATGAATTCGGGAAGTAAAACAACGGACTGCTCCACATGTTTAATAAAACCAGAGAAATTATATTTGCTATAAATAAATAAATATATAAATAAACAAACAAACAATGCCATGAATAAAGCTTAAACTAATACAAATTATTTAAATGACATCACTTGTCCTATAAATTATATATGAGAATATATTTTTTATTTTAAAATAGTTTATTTACAGTTATTTACAGTTTGCAAATATCCTTACTATATAATATTACTATTTACTTATTAAGTTAGCTTTTTGTTTATTTGAAGCTGTTCGTATGTTTACCAAAGCAAACGGAGCTCTTTTATGTGTCATGACATATACCGGAAGTGCCTGACTGTGGCGCGCTCGTTGAAAACAGACCCGCGCGCTGCTCTAATGGCGAGGATGTGACGTTTAACTGTCACTGTAAACAATAAAAACACTTCGTTTTGCTTTACGATTAAAACACACGATCATGGAGTTATCATCGCTTATTAAGAAAATCGGTAAGACGGTTTGTTTAGTAATGTTAAGCGTGTATCAGACATCGGCTGTGTGCATTGTTTATGTAGCTTGAGAAGCTAAAGAGAAGTGATGCTGTTTATTTGTGGACTGTAACTGTCTGTATACATAATCAGTAATATTATTTATGTGTCTTCCATTCATGCTAATGTTAAGTTGCATGCGTATTTTGATCGATTTAAGTGCTGTGATCCGTCAAAGTTTGTTGAACTTTTTAGACTTCAAGAAAGACCTTCAGAAAGCTTACCCTGGTTTAATTATAGTAAACATGTTTATTGATGGATTGACTATCATTTTATTATATTTTTACTACAAATATGATTTAACAGTTGTTACTGTGATACAAAAGTAAACTTGTGGTTGCTATGGTTTAACGACAAATACCATACGTTAGTTAAACTATGGTTACTTCAGTCAAACCATGGTTAATGACGTTATGAAAAGATAATGCAGAACAGCAGCAGGCATTGTATTGTTTTGATACATAGTTGCTTTACTTTTTGTTACATACTTTATAAATTGTCACATTGTACTGTATTCTTACATTACTGATCTCTCCCCACAAGGACACTCCTTGTCTGAAATCAGAGTTCGGGCTCTTAAAAATATCAGAAGCAAACTGGACCACGGTCTGATCTCCGCTCCTGATCTGGTCCAGGAAAGGATGTTGTTTGTTTTCCTACTGGAATGGTTTAATTTCCCGGAGGTTCCAATGCAAGAGGAGGCGCTGGAGTTGATCTGTATACTCTCAAAGGTAGAAAGATGCTTTAAATATTTTCAGCTGTATAAAGTGAGATGCTGATGGCAGGTAATTATGTTTTAATGGGCTGTTCAGGGGCTCTATTCATTAAAAATCAGATTTAAAGAAAACATCCAAAGAGATAAACTTACAAGACTAATCTGCTAGATGGCATGTATTTAATTTGGGTTTTTGTGCCATTTCAAAGCACCCAACTGGAGCACACATGCTACGGGATGTAGGGGCTGTCGAATTCCTAACACAGCTTTCACCTAATGTGGATCCGCACCTCCGTACAACCGTAGACAGCATCTTTGATCAGCTTTTCCACATTCCGGAGGTCCTGCCTAGTTGTCCGCCAACCACAACCTACCAGCCACACTCTGTTCCCATTCTGCAGACAGGTATGAAAAAAAAATCACTTTATTCTATAGATATAGACATCAATATTTCCTGTGTTACAACTCTTTTTGAATGAACATAAGCACACTGTCTGATTCAAGGTAGAAAAGAGTAAGAAGGTGCTGGTTTCACCTCCAGTTGGTTTTGTGTTCACAGAAAATGACGCGTCGACTAGGGGATATTTCCAGTGCAGTAAACCAAGGCAGACAGATGCTCCAGCCCCCAGAGTATTAGGTGGGTGACATCAACTTTCAAACATCACATAACTTTCTTGTACAATAACTTTGTAGAAAAAACGTATTTATCTTATTTACCCTGTAACAGGTAAAACTTAAATAAATAAAAATTGTCTAGATGCACTTTACCTTGCTTTTTAATGCCCCCACCACAAAAGTAATCAGCTTTGTAATAAAGTTGTTATAAAAAGTTGTAATAAAGTCAAATGTAAATATTTATTTGTTTGTACTGTTTAATTATTAAATTTTCTTTGCAAAATAAATGAGAACAATTATTATTGTATAATTATGAATATTAATTCATGAAGGAATATAACTGCCTTGTAAGACCAAAAGTAATATCTGTAAGCCAGCTCTGGTAACATATTGGAAGTATTCACACCAGCAATGTGCAATACATCACAGAATACATGACCAGATGTTTAGGTTGGCAAGGCATAGAAACCCATACATGATTACTGATGTAAAACAAGCACTGGTTGCATTATCTAATCCAAGTCTCTTGTGCATTCTTCTTTCTGAATCCTGCTTGTTCTCTAGTTTGAATTCATTCCCCTTTTGATATGATATTATTTCTTATACCCCTGTAACATCTGGGTCGTAACACTCAACATTTTTTTTAATAACTTACCTTGCAGTTAGTACTTCTGTAAGGTGCCTGAGGTTCTCAGTTTTTCCATGGCTGTCTTTAAACACAACAGATCGACACATATTGTCATCAAATGAAAGGTATTTGTGTTCTCTCAGTGTAATTTTACCAGTAGTACTGTCTTAGTTCACCTGTCAGTCTAATAGCCTGTCACCTGATCAATCCTTAGCTCCCTCAGAAGTGACAACCACAATTTAGTACGGACCACCTGCGAGCTTCTTCGTGATGTGATCATGCAAGACTTTCCTGCAGAAATCTTCCTGCAAAGGCCGAGTACAGTACAAGTAAGATTTACGTCTCATTTCTATCTTACCTCTATGAATGTTGTTAACCCCTGATAAGCTCTTTTGAGGTTTTATCGGCTGTCATAAGTGACACTGGAAATTGAGTTGAAAGCGTGTCTTTTGTCTAGGCTGTGGCGTGATGATGATGATGATAAGCTTATTCATTTTAGTACAAGCACGTTTAATGCTAAGTGACAAGTATTGCTATATTTTTGTAAAATGTGCGGCACAAATACCTTTCAGATTGCCTTTCTAAGAAATGTGAACTTATACTAATGTCCTCAATGAAATTGGCCTACTGCTGTGATATGCTTGAATAGGCACAAAGTTATTCGCACAATTCACTCCTAAGATTTGCTCTTAATGTTTTTGGTCTTTTGTATAAGGAATTGAAGGTTCCACTGATTCTGACTCTCATTGATCGATTCATTTAAGTTTATTGAATCACTCTGGTACAAATTACACAACTTAAAAGTCACGATCAGGTGGCTTTTTATTTAGTGCCTAATTGAATGAAAAATCTCTATTCAGCAGTTCAAAGTTTATGTGTATGTTTCCGGTTAATCTGTGCATATAATTGCATTTTGCTTCCCTATTTCTAATTAAAGGTTGTTGCATGTTTACAAGGCTATTTTATAACTAACAAAATCTAACAAATTTCTGCTTCTCTGTATTGTTGCTTTCCTGTCCAGAGTCTTCTGTCACTTCTTAGTCTAAACACTGATAGTGATGTCAGTTACCTGACGTTTCAAGCGTTGACCTGTCTGGAGCAGCTTTGTAGAAACCTCAGGAGTCGTCTGCGTTTCTACAGGGATCCGAGCTTCCGCTCCGCCAAGCAAGGTGTCCAGCCACACCAATTTAAAAAATAATTTCTTAAACATATCATGAAAATCTGACTTTTTCCATGTTTAAATGCTATAATTGGGTTCCCAGTGATTCTATCAACCTAAAAAATGTGAAAAAGATCAACCCAGTAACTTAGTTGTGGTAAACCATTCCTGCAAGCATGTGAAAAAACAGGTAATTGAAATTTGTCTCCCCTTGTGATGTCAGAAGGGGATAAAACCGCCCCTCAATCTGCACTATCCAACCACGGCACTGCCATTTACTGTAGAGATCAGCTCATTTGCATTTTAAAGGACACACCCAAAACAGCAAATTTTTGCTCACACATACAAAGTGGCAATTTTAACATGCTTTAAAAAATTATCCAAATGGCATTTTGAGCTAAAACTTCACATATTTACTCTGGAGAAACCAAAGTTTTATTTTACATCTCAAAAAATGTCTTGTGAAATGTCCCCTTTAATCTAGCATGATTTCAATGCTTAGCAATTTGTCTGTCTTCTAAATGTAATTTTAAACTTGGTGTGGACATTTTTTGTTTGTTTATATATTTCACTAAATATATTTTATATCCATCTTATTGTCTCACTCCTTTAGATCCTGTTTCTCAAAACTCCTCCATCTCCTACTCTCAGGAGGTGAGGGGAACACAGCGCTCCGGTGTCTCTACCCCAGAGGAATGTTCTCCAAGACCCTCTGTAGTGGGCCGACCTGGTCAGCGGGTGCGCGGTGATGGCCAGGATGGGGATGCTGCCTCTTCTAGGTTCATACAAAAGTTCCTTTTTACCACCTATTATGCAAAATTCACTTTTAC
Source organism: Paramisgurnus dabryanus (assembly GCF_030506205.2). Classification (NCBI taxonomy): domain Eukaryota; kingdom Metazoa; phylum Chordata; class Actinopteri; order Cypriniformes; family Cobitidae; genus Paramisgurnus; species Paramisgurnus dabryanus. Next base: position 17,431,837 of record NC_133358.1, on the reverse strand, counting down.
AACATGGTTGAACATGATGTGTATTGGCAGTGTGTGAACACAACCACACTACGATGAAAAAAATCCACCCATTAAACCAAAGCAGTCTCATTAGAGATGCCGTTTTGATTCTCTTATCAATGTGAGGTCATTTTGATAAAGCCCCGCCCACTAATAGTCCAACATAACCATAGTTTCCACCCTCAGAGAGTTTTACTCTGTCCATTAGATACGGTTGTCTCAGACTGTATTAATCAGGTCTATTTAAACTGAAAGCCTTCACTGTCTGTTGGTAAGGAAATGAGGAGCTGGAGCTCTTCTGCATGTAAAGATTCAGACATTATAACAACGCTGCCACCCAAACCAAAATGAATTGGCTAGCGGAATTGGCTAACTGGATAGTGGAGCCAAACAGCGTTGCCCTTATCATTGCTACAACATAAAAAGCAGCCTCACCTCCTGTAGTGCATGATCTCGGGTGCAGGTTTTGTGTAAATTGTGGTGTTTGTGATGTCACTAAAACAGGAAAAAGCTCACTTGATGTAGTTTTTTAAAAGCAATTTTTGTTAAAGACAATACCTTCATTTTGTGTTTATGTTCAAACAGCAACATTACACACAAACTGAAGTTAAAATAAAAAAAATCATAATCAAGGAGCCCTTTAAGGCTAGCCCATAATTACTAGATTTTGATTTATACTGTAAAGTATATCAAAAGATGAGGACAAAAAAATATAGAAGAGGAATTCAACACTGTTTTAACTTTTTCAAATGTTGCCCGCAACCATCCACGTCTTTGTGCATAAAGTTTTTCTTTTATTGTATATAGCGGGAGCAGCAGTCAGGGAGGGCTTCCCCCCGGGCCAGCCCGGCAGTCTCCCCTCCCGCAGCCCCACCTTGAGCTTCCCCCAGAGATGGAGGCGGAAGATTCACTGGAGCTACAGCTTCAGCAGTGGAGCCTGGCTAGATTCGGCGTGGCGGTTGTAGAGCACGCTCTCCCTCTCATCAAGACAGGTCAGAGACCTCTTAAAACCTCAGCTACAGCTGCGCCGTTACAATCACGGACATGCTTTCAAATTTCATCCATCTTTTCAAATTTCCTCTTTCATCTCGCGCTTTAAGAGAGCCTGAAGGTTTTCCAGCGGGCGATGGAGTTGCTGGCGGCGGCACAGGGGCTTCTGGGAGATAGCGTTGCCCCTGAGGTGTGGGACGAGCAGAGCCTGACTGCGACAGAGCTGGCAAGTGTCTTCAACAGCCCTCCTCCATGATGCAGAGCTGCAGCCGTGAGGCTGATGTCTGCATCAGTGCATACAAACACACACCTGTCGCCTCTCCGTCCCAAGCACTCCACTCACTTTGACAGATGGTCATTGTAGAATGTTAAGCTATCAGCGCACATCAATCATGGCACACTGGTTATTTCTTAAGCCAGGGTCACAACTTTTCCCAATACTGACCACAATTTAATACTGTACATATCTGTTGATCTCATCCAAAAAAACTAGTAAGAAAGTAAGATTAACTTTGAACTTCGAATTTTTCGAAAATAATCCACACCTGATGTGTTAATGCTGCCATGACGTGAAGCGGAATGTGTTATTTTTTTATAATTCAACGTCAATTATTCCGATTATATCACGGTTACCACACCATAAGACATTGTTCAGAGGTTTTATTTTAAGACATTTTACATGTTTTTGTCCATTAAATGCTTTAAGTAGGACATATTTTGTATGCATGCATCTCATCTAAAGCCTTCATGTTATTTCTAAAACGTTGAGAGAGAGAGAGCGTGCATTTGTGTTTGCAATAATAATAATAACAACGTGAACAAGTTGGCCTATCAGTATTTATATATACATTTTTCCGGTATTTATAATATAATATAATTTGTGCTAGTTTTATATTATCAGGAATGAAGCAATAATAAAACGGGCAATTAGTGTTTATTTATTGTATTCATTTTCTTCTATTTAAAATTTTTATTAATTCTTTTCAATGTATTTCTTGCAGATATATTTATGCTTTATCTGTTCAAATAAATAATACTTTTATTAAATAAATAAATTAAAGTTTGTTAAGTTAAACTAGGCGTAGTGATATGAAACTCTAATGCAGTCGATCTGGAACTACTTCATAGGTGTGCAACCAATCGGAAGCATTCAGCGGCCCTGTTGTATATGATCTAATAACGCTAATAGACATTCTTGGTGGATAAGCTTTATTTTGTTACTTAAACAATTGCTCGTCAAGGGTTTTCCTAAATGCGTAAATGCTGACTTGCATTGCTATTAAATGTTTTGCTTGCTCAGCCCTACACATCAATTTGGCTTCATGAGAAAAAGTGTTTAAAAGCAATTATTTTATTTTTAATTTGAATTTCACACTATAACTGTTTGTTGTTAAACTAATAGTTCCCCCAAATATGAAAATTCATAGTTTATTCACACTCTTGCCATCCCAAATGTATAATAATTTTACATTAAAATGTCTTCATGTTATGTCCTAATATGGGGGCAACAGCAACATGGTGAAGCTCCAAAAAGCCCATTGCCTACATCCATCATTACACATGACTATTCACAACACAAGTGTTATGTCTAATATATCATAGACATGCATTACATTAAATCTATACAAAGAACGATGTAGGTCGAAAGGGTTTTAAAGTTGCCTCTTCCTGCAATGTTTTTTGCCTTTTAGAAATGTTTATAAACATGCATGTTAAGCTTTCTGTGGGTGCACATAAGTGAACCTACCCCTTATGCACATGAATATGTATTTTAGTGCATGATTCCCCCCTCATTGATTTGTAATGCATGCTCGTGGCATTTTATCTTGAAAACCTGTCATGCTACTTACTTTGAAATGCACAGGACTCTTGCTGCCCCCTACTGGCAGGTTGTTGCCATAAGATCATTGTAGTACTAATGTGTACTTTATGTTTTGCAACAGAGGGAGAAATTACATACCTGTATAGAGATGTTGGGAGATGTTATGTGTTACCATCATAGCATGACCTCCTCTGAACAGCTCGAATCATCTCTGATCCACCACAGTATGGTCTTCGTAGGCACTGCCATATTTACAGTCCGTCTCCTGCAAACCTTGTTACCTGTGGAGAAGGTGAGCGAGCATATGGCTGTTCCATTCTTAGACATTAATAAGCCACGTCGACGTCGCTGAATGGACATATGGCCATGTCCTTCACGGTCATTATTAAAACAAATGAGAGTGTGAAAAACCCCAGAAGTCAGTGTGAAAGGGTCAATTGTTCAGTTATGCTGTAGACTTAAGTACAGCACTGCAGTTGCAACAAAATCATTAGTATTTATTTATTATTCAGTATACTAATGTGTGTTGTTTGTAACTTTTGTGCTCGTTAACTTTTTATGCCCTATTGTTTTGTCGTTTGATACAGGCTGGAGAGAACCTACCGGAAAGTACAGTGGCTGCCATATTTCTCATATGTCTTGATACATCTTTCAGTGTGGCATACCCTATTATACACGAGTCAGCTGTGGCTTACCTAGAACAGGCTTGTATTGAAAGATACAACCTGTATCGCAGAGTGTCTCGCATTTCTCATTGCATGGAGGCTACATGCACCTTTCTAAAGGACGCACAGGCTGAGGTAATAGTTGAAAATATGCTAAACGATTTACTTGTAGGATATCTGCAAGAGGAATGCTTTTTCAAATGCTTTTTGGTCTTAAAGGTCACCCTTATATGCCAATGTCTTAGGTGTCCCCAGAATGTGCCTGTAAAGTTTCAGGTCCAAATGCCCTATAGATAATTTATTATACAGTACCATGTTGAAAAGGCATTTTGAGGAAAAGTGCAGTTTTTGTGCTTCCCTCCCTGTTTACTTTTATCTATACTGAAAGCATAAACTGTTTTTAACTCTTTCCCTGTCAGCATTTTTTCAAAAGTTTAATGCCTCCCAGAAAATGTTCATATATAAATACAAATATAAATGTAAATATATATTATATATATATATATATATATATATATATATATAAACATACTATATATGAAAAGAAAGAACTGACCCTCTGCTTTAAAAAAAAATTCTCTTTTTATCACCTTTTAAATATGGGTAGGTTTCTTCAAAAACACAAAAAATCTGAGATAATTCCATTTTTGTGAAGGACTTTTGATAGAGATCAGATTCAGAGCGATCCTCAAAACTTAGACGGACATACGGCTGTTTGCCCTAGGGCAATACTTCCGGGTTTTATAAGTTGCGGAAGTGATGGATAATAGCGGAATTGCGGATTGACAAGATAACTCGTCAATGGTGGGGAAAGAGTTAATAAGACAATCACCTAACTTCATTGTTCATAATGAATGCGTAGTAATGAATAATGTAAAGAAGTTTTAAAATAGTGATTATGGCCTACCTTTGGATGGTTTTGGGGTGGGGCCTGCGCAAAGTGATGTCAGTTTGCTCAGAAAATGCCAGCAGCTTGTCACATGAGACCGTTGAAGTTTTATGAGGATTTAAAATAAAAAAGTTTGCAGATTTTTATGATTTACATGGTGGTTGTGTACACACACACAGGCGATACACAATTATATTCAAACTAGGGATGCATAACGATTAATTGCGATTAATCTATATATATATATATATATATATATAATCTATATATCATATATGTGTGTGAACTGTGTATAATATATAAATATGCACACATGTATAATTTTAAGAAAATAATTTTTTTTATATATAATTATATATTATACAAAAATATAAATTATACATAAATATAAAAATGTATATACACTTTTAAATATACATGCATGTGTGTGCATTTATCTATACATAGTTATTATACACAGTTCGCACACATATATGATGTAAACAAAAACTTTTATTATGCTATAGATTAATCGCAATTAATCGTTATTCATTCTTATTCAAACAACATATAAGGTGACCTTAAAGGAAACATTTTATCATGAAAGTAAGCACCATCATTATTTTATAGGCATCATGTTTTCTCATTGATTCAAAGTTGTTTCATATGAAACGCATAAGTATAGTAAGTATCTTCGTGTAGCTCATGCTATGACATTGACGGTTCATAGTGACCATGGCTGCCAAGCTCCAAAAGTAAGAAAAAGATACAAAGACGGATGATAAAAATAGTCCATGGAGGTGACAGATTTGAGTGAATTTCAAAACTATATGGTTTCAAAATCTTGCAATATAGTGCATATGCCATGTGGATTATTTTTATGCTGTTTTTCTTATTCACTTTGCAGTTTAAGATTGTTATTGTCAAAATTTCTCCATAAAGATTCTTCAATTTGTTACTTGTTTTCCATAAAATAGAAACAGCATACAGGTTTTAAAAATGGCATGAAGTAAATAATGACACGTTTTTTTATTTCAGCCATTTTCATAATTACAAAGTTTGATTGTTTTTCCTATATTTGTTGCTTTCTTACAGGGTGATAAGAATTGGCATGAACTTTTGGATCTCGCTGAGCAAGCAACTGATGCTTTTCCATACCATCAGCACTTACCGGTAGTCAAGGAATGCGTCCAGATTTGCTCCTACCTGTGAGTTACCTACAATTACAGAAACCGCCATTGACATCTGCTGTTTTGTCTGCCGCTACCGTAGAGGTGTCATTGTATGAAAATCTGTAAAAATCGTGTCTCTCGTAGGTGGAAGTTTGAACACGCGAGCCCGCTGCTGCAGTCGGAAAGTCAGAAGATATTTCTGAAGCTTTTATCTCATCCTCTGTCCCCAGTGAAGGCGGAAACCTACTCTTGCACTCTGAGCATTTTGAAGGTACAAGCTGTGCTATGGAAATTGGGCGCTGGGGCCTATTTTGAGGCAGATCAAGTAGAAAAGTAAGAGAGGAAATTCATCCAGTTTTGGTGCCCAAATCGGCACCAAATCCAACTTCTGATGGTAGCTTATTGTACATTGTTCCTAGCTGGATATCAGCTGATGTTGTATTGTTTAGGTATATGATCATCGTGTCTATAAACTAGTAGACCAGGTAGTCCATCTTGATTCACCAGATTAGAGTGATTTGTTAGACCAGTGGTTTTCAAACTGAGGGCCGCGAGATGGTGCCGGGGGGGCTCAGTTTTATGACATTTTATGAAATACATTAATTTATCATGAATTCTGTGTAATTAAACCTAAAAAAAATAAGGCTACTAACCAAAAGCACCACTTTTTTGTATAATTTAATGTTTTTTTATTAAAATGTTGAGTTTTAGAACAGTTTTTTGTCACAAATTTACTTTGGGGGGCCGCAAAGGAATGCACCGTACACAAGGGGGGCCACACGCTGAAAATGTTTGGGAACCACTGTGTTAGACTCTCTTTGTAAATCAGGTGGTTAGGAATTCTTAAAGTTCACATAGCACATGCTGTCTCATCTTATGTTAATCTTGAGTACCTATACAGTAGTATTACATCCGTTATATAGCCAAAGAGTTTTCAGTTTTTTCAGATTTATTAAAGACAGATCAATCCCGTTCTCCTGGAGTCATACCGCGGATGGAGAGAATCACGGGCAAGCAACTATCTTTGGATAACTTATAATTCACTACATGTTCGTGTCGTTTACATTATATGCACTTATGCCAATAAAACGCAGATGCATGATGCAGTTTTACTTACCGTCTGCGACACATGACCCATTTGGGACCACCCCATTTCAATCAAATCCAGCATTAAACAAACGCACACCCACAACTTCGCTTCTTCCCCGGATACACAAAGTATAGAACAAGCTTACATTTTTCTCACAAACAACAACAACACACTTTTTTGGGGACGTTGATCTCGTGTCTGCTCTTGGTTGGTTTGTGTGCGCGCTGTGGCTAAAGTGACCATATAAGGACTTCCACTGTACTTCCTGCACTAAAATTGCCAATAAAAGAAATAAACCAAGATTTTTACGTATAAATCTTTCCGAAACTTGTACATAGAATGAAAATAATTTCATTAGCATATTTGCATTTAAAAGGACACACCCAAAAACGGCACATTTTTGCTCACACCTAAAAAGTGGCAACTTTAATATGTTATTATAAATTATCTATATTGTAGTTTGAGCTAAACGTCACATATTTATCCAAAGACTTAATTTACATCTTAAAAAAGTTTGTGAATTGTCACCTTTACACAGTGTTAATAAGTCAGAATGCATAATAATTTCTTTGAACCCCCCTTTAAACACACCTGTTCCAATTTTTTTTCTTTTTTCAGCACCACTGCAAAAATCTAAAATTGCTATCATATTCCAAAATTTGTATTATATATTACTATTCTACCTAAAAAATCTAATAGTAATTCATTGAACTACTCGACTATCATGCCTAGCCATGGTTAAACATGACCTTAAGCTGGTATGACCTGGTATGTCCTCCAGGGAATATAATATTTCGGTGTACAGTACTTTATGTAAGGGGTAAACTGCAGTTACCATTGATAACGTGTGTATGTGTGCAATATATTAAATTACTATCACGTTTCCTTGCCATTCTATTACACTCCACATAGAGCGATGGTGACACCTGACCTCTGTAGACACCAATATTGCCACCCTATCCTGCCTCTCTCTTCCCCACAGGAATGTTTAGGAGTTCAGAACGTGGCCAAACCCGCCTCATCCATCTGCAGCGGCGTGCACTTCCTGTTTCACCCCCGCGTCCTATATGAAATCAGCGTGTTTGGCCTTCAAGACCAAGCAGGAGAGGTGAATTATTCAGCTTTTCCTTTTTCTAGCAGACCGCTGTGTAATGCACAATGAAGGAATACTGTGGTATACAGATACGAAGCTTGTTAATAAATTATGTAGCCATACATCGATGTGTTATTAAGGTCATGCTAAAATAATGTTTGACATTGGAAATGCCCTTGCCCCACCGCTTTTTGTGACATACCATAGATGCTGGATTTGTAGCTAGCCTGTTGTAAGTGCAAAATCATGGAGCCATTAACTTAGTTTATGTGTGATCCAAAGGTGAGCTGCGCTGCCAAGGATATCCTGCTCTATCTGCTGAAAGGACGATTGATGATGACAGCCGCAAGCTGGAGCAGGTTTAATGAGGCCCTTTACGTAGTCATTCCCGTATTACAGGTGCACAGTCTTTCTTTTCCTCTCTGTTCTCACACACACATACGCAAATGCAATCTTAAATCAAACTGGGCCGGAAAAAAATTCTGTCTAATATTAACATGTTTGCAAGACGCCTGGGGCAGACTAGTAATATCAATGTTACGTCACATTCTATTTTAAACAAGGTTACCAAAGCTTCCTTATTTTTTTTAAACCCCCATATATACTATGGTGTCGTTGAATATTCATAAATCTTGTCAAGGTCATCACGTTTGATTCATGTTTTGCTGAGGGCACTCTGTAATTGGTTCGTTCTGTCAATAAAGCGGTAGTAAAATGCTCTCTTGACATAACGTGTTTGTTTATTATTGTGCTCAGCTGGGTTTTCATTTGCGAATCTTTTGTTTGCTGTGCTTGGTAAATCCTGATGCATTTATGTATATTAGAGTTACGCATGCACAGACGACGTCCTGGGAAACTGCGCGTTGCTGATAAGCGAAGCATCTGCCGATAAGGGAGATGAGGTGCGTTCTCTGACAGTCAGGCTACGGGCCGCCCTCCGGCTTCTGTTCACCAAGCATCACGCGTGAGTTCAATGTGCACAGCCTGTGTGGCAAAGTGCATGAATATTTCGGACTGTTTGATCTAAATGTGCTTTTGAGGTTTTTTTTGTCCATGTTTTTACCACCCACCCATTGCTGCATACTGTGCTCATTGCTTTTCTTTGGGGGCTTTCAGTGTGAGGACTATCGCAGTCAAGCACCTGCTGACGCACCTGACCAGCGTTGAAGGTGCTGCGACCTCCAGACCAGCTCTGGACGGTTCTGTGCTGTCCTCTATACCAGATCTCTTCATTCTCAATAAATTTGTTGACATCAAGTTGAATAATCGAGTCGATAAGTCGATTGTGAAGGTAATTGGGCTGTTTGCGAATAACTGCTGATTTACAATGCTTTTGTATCACTTTGAGTTTGGCAAAATACCTAGGACTATAATTTTGCTTGCATATAAATGTGCATCAGTAATTGTTTATTTCTTTTGGGGAAGAAATATAATTTAACAACAGGCTGCTCAGGGCAAATAAGAATTGTTTTCCTGTTTCAAAATCACTGCAAGAGACGCTACTAAAATATTTATCTATATCTTAATTATGCTGCTGTGCTCCCAGTGCAGTACGTTAATTTGATATACCTCTCTCTCTCTCTCTCTCTCTCTTTCTCTCTCTTTCTTTCTCCTCCACTGTATGGACTTTTTTCTATCTGAACAGGTGGAGTCTGTAAATAAGTTGTACAATATTCTCACGTCAGAGACTGTGGATGTAGTTTTACGGAGATCTGCAGCTGAACAGCTGGCTGTTGTTCTGCAAGGTATCCATACATTCATCCATCTGTCTGTACATCCATCAATCAGTCTATGCACAGGGTTCCCAGGGTTTCCTTGAAATCCTTGAAAGTTTGTGAATCTGGAGAAAAAATTCAAGGCCTGGGAAGTTTTTGAAAATGTACATACATAGATACAGGTCATTGACAGTGCTTGAAACTATTTTATGGAAGAAAAAAAATCCATGATATTCCCTGTGTAGTTTAGGATAATATCATAACAATTCTAGACTTTTTAAGCACAAATCACTTTAAATGCTTATATCTTCTGTATGCGAATGTCGATTCATACCAAAATGTTTTTTTGCATAGTTGTGTTTGACACATGAAAACGTCTTGGGTTACATATGTAACTGTTGTTCCCTGAGAAGGGAACGAGACGCTGCGTCTCCCTTGTCATACTTCCTGCATCCCTGTAACGCCGTCTTTGTCAATATTTCAGATAGCGATATACTTCCTGACTCCCGCGTTACCCTGTCTTTGTTGTTAAGCCTCACCATTGGTTGAATTTGATATACACATTCAGTCACACTTACCCTTGAAGGCGTCCCCAAAGTGTCACCGCAGTGACGCAGCATGAGTTCCCTCGAAAGGGAACTGTAACAATATATCTTTATAGGTAACACGATGTAACCTTGCTCTCACTTAAAATTTGTCCCCACATTTAGTCCTTGAATTTGAGGGTATTGGGCCTGGAAAGTCCTTGAAAGGTCCTTGAATTTGAAGTTAACTAAGGGGCTGTTTACACTTGGTATTAAGATGTGTTTTCATCGATCGGATCGAAAGTGGACGAGGGAGACACATTACGTTTACACCTGGATTTTAAATCCGTCTCTTTTGTCCACTTTCGACCACTTCAGTCCTGAATACTGTGAGGGGACGGTCCGTGAGACGGTGGGCAAGTCTCTCTGCTGTCATTAAAACGCGAGCGGGAGTAATCATGAGTTTATATGGACGCAAGCTAATATTATGTCGGAGTCCACTGCTTGTTAAGCAAGTAAACATGCTGCACAGTGTTTTGTACGTTTATATGTTGGAGCTTTCTCTGAATTTTCAGCACAATTGCTGAAATAGGAATGCGCAACTTTCACGCTTTCAAAACGAAACTACGGAGAACACCCGCAGTAGTTTTATCAATGAAAGGCTAAAAATAGCACTGTTTACCGTATGTTCACGCCAGAAGTAAAAAAAAAGACGTATAACTTGTGTTTAATACCTCAGATTAGATAAATGGGCGGAGAGAAGGCGGTCGCGTGTGGCTGTTCGAACACATTCAACCACATTTGCGTTCCGCAACTCCACGATCCGATCGAAAGTGGTTTCGACTACCTCTGGATGTGGTTGAAAGTGGTCGAAAGTGGACGCGTTCAAAACGTTTGAACACCGTTTACACCTGGCATTAACGTCATCCACTTGTCATCCGATCGACGAAAACGCATGTTAATGCCAAGTGTAAACAGCCTCTAAGGTGTGAGAACCCTGTATGTATTCGTCTATAAGCCATCTACCTATATGTCTATGCAACTATCCATCCGATAGCCATACACCTATGTCGTCCATACTTCTGTCTATAAATGTGTCTTTCTGTCCATAAGCCATCCATCCATTTATCATTCAGCCCTAATTTGTATTTCATTGATTTTTTATAGATCCATCAATGCATGCTGTTCTGAAGACCTTGGGTTTATCAGACAAGCTTGTATCCTTCATCTCGGAGAGCGTCAACAACAATGCAGCGGTAAATCTCGCATTTTATTATGAATGAGTTCAGTTCCAGAACATCAAGACAACTGAAGCCTGCACATGCTGTTAGATACTAGTGTCTGTCAAGAATCAGTCAGTCCTAATTTTCTTCTTTCGTATGATCTGTACATCCCCAGGCTGAAAGCTTTGTGCCCAATTCTGCCCTGCTGCTAATGCGGCTAATTAACGTGAATTACACACAGAAATGTCCTGGCAGTTACGCCAAAAGCAGAATCTGATACTTCGCCTCCATTTGCTACGCCTAGTTAGCTGTTGCCTGCAATTATGATGTTGTTTTGGCTGTTTGTTATGACTGCTGGGCTTTGAGGCCGTCTCATGCAAGAGTTTCACTGAATGTTGTGACTGAAGCTGACTTTGTTGTTGTGACATGTTGTGACTTTTTTCTCTTACAGTGCGGTAAATGTGGTAACACCTTTCTAAACAGCTTAACACTGCTGTTGTTTATTGCAGATGTGGTTTCACCCATGCTTAACACTGTGTCAAAGTTCTTCTGGCAATTAGCAGCACTCCAATTTATAATTTAACATATTTCATCCAGAGCTTCTGATTCCCCAGATGAGATCTGCAGGGATCTTACGACAGTAAAAGGTGTTGCATTCAGGTTTTGTTTCATTATGCAGAGCTTGGATTGCTTGTTGGAGCCTAGCATGTGCATGCTGAGAAAGCTGGTGTTTAAAGACCCATCCCTGCGTCACAGTCTGGCTCAGCAGACATCTCTTCTCATCACATTGCTCAGAGGTACGATCTGCCATGCCCAGAAAATCACTAACGAGACATAATTTCAGCTTGCGGTAGTTATAAAGTTTAGTTTTACTATCATAGTTACTGGTTTAAAACATTAAAATGGGCAAGTTCGTAAAATACCCTTTAAGTTCTCTATGCACAAATGACACATATAATTTTTTATGCACAAATGGCAGATATAATTTTTTAAACATGTTCCTTAAATCTTCCAGATATTTATAAGGATTTCCAACTAAGAGCTCCCTCATATGCTGTTTGTAAATGCATTTGGTGGCTTGTGTTCGTCTTGAGTGCACTAACATCATTTTTTGTAAAAAAAAATTTCTTGTTTTTCTAATTTATAATAAATGAGCTGTGCTGTTTTGCCCCTTATAGCTTTGTTTTATGATGTATTTCATCTGTGTCCCAGGATGTGGTTCTTAAAGCTACAGTATAGCTAATGTATAGTGTTTCCATTTTTCTGATATTTAAATTCTTTATCCTTTATAGAAATGACACTCTTTAAAATATTTACAGTGCATGCACAAATCATGCATTTAATATAGCAAATATGCAATTTATAATTTGTTTTTATTCTTTTTTTAAAGCTACTTTGTTAATAAAGGAAAACAAAGGTGACGTGAGCGAAGCTGCTGCATTGATATCCATGCTGCTGTTTGATGAAATAGCACGAATGGATGTTTGGTATGTTTTTGATCTTACATGACATTGGTTTATTATAGTAACTAACCCTTAAATGGAGAGTTAACTTTATCATTATTTACTTATCATCATATCATTTGTAACCAGTGTTGGGGGTAACGCATTACAAGTAACGTGCATTACAGTACGTAATAATATAACTTTTCTGAAGTAACGAGTAAAGTAACGCATTACTTTTTAAATGTACACATAAATATTTGAGTTACTTTTTTAAAAAAGTAATGCAAGTTACTTTTTTAGTTTCATTAATTCTACCACTAGTTATAATTTAATTTGTTTAAAGGAATAGTCTACTCATTTTCAATATTAAAATATGTTTTTACCTTAACTAAGAACTGTTGAATCATCCCTCTATCATCTGTGTGTGTGCACGTAAGCGCTGGAGCGCGCTGCGACGCTACGATAGCATTTAGCTTAGCCCCATTCATTCAATGGTACCATTTAGAGATAAAGTTAGAAGTGACCAAACACATCAACGTTTTTCCTATTTAAGACGAGTAGTTATACGAGCAAGTTTGGTGGTACAAAATAAAACATAGCGCTTTTCTAAGCGGATTTAAAAGAGTAACTATATTTTATGGCGTAATAGCACTTTTGGGAGTACTTCGCAGTAACACCCTCCCTCTCCCATTATGAGGGTGAGAAGGGGAGCGGACTTTTCAGGCGAGTCGAAGTACTCCCAAAAGTGCTATTACGCCATAAAATATAGTTCCTCTTTTAAATCCGCTTAGAAAAGCGCTATGTTTTATTTTGTACCACCAAACTTGCTCGTATAACTACTCGTCTTAAATAGGAAAAACGTTGATGTGTTTGGTCACTTCTAACTTTATCTCTAAATGGCAGCATTGAATGAATGGGGCTAAGCTAAATGCTATCGTAGCGTCGCAGCGCGCTCCAGCGCTTACGTGCACACACACAGATGATAGAGGGATGATTCAACAGTTCTTAGTTAAGGTAAAAACATATTTTAATATTGAAAATGAGTAGACTATTCCTTTAACATAATTCGAAAAAGTTATGTACTGAATTAAACTAAACGCAGTCACATTATGCACTCTATGCGTACACGCCTGTGTGGGAACCGCTTGAGTCAGAAACTGAGATAGCAGGTCAGAGCTCGACATTTTTTTGTAGAAATATGCAATTTCTGAATGCAGAACTTTTCAGTCATAAAAAAACACCTGCAAGGCCTGAAAGAGATCAAGCCTCAGCCAAGAAAAAGTAACGTAAGCATTACTTTCCATGAAAAGTAACTAAGTAACGCAATTAGTAACTTAATATTGTAATGCATTACTTTTAAAAGTAACTTTCCCCAACACTGTTTGTAACCACTTTCTCAAAACCCCAAAATTTGAAATCTCAAAACTTTATTTTTTTGAGTGGATGCAGCAAAATTGTGATCAAAATTCTAGGCCAGGAAACTCGCCTACAAACTTCACTTTGCTACCCTTTCGGGATTTTTCCATTCAAGTTTGGTTTATGTAAAAGCCTACAACTTCCCCATTCAGTCAACAAGGTCATTACAGCGGTAAGCCAGTAGAGAGCACTTAAAAACATTTTCATTAATATGCGTAGTAAAGACTTCATTTGGATTTTAAATGTGATTTTCTCAATATTTAGATTTTTTGCACTCTCTCAAGTTCCAGATTTTCAAACATTATATCTCAGCCAAATATTGTCTTATCCTAACATACCATACATCAATGGAAAGCCTATTTATTCAGCTTTCATGTTATTCTTCTGAATCACAACACAGATTTTTTTTGGGGTTTTCTGTTTACTATGGGAGTGGATGGTGACCGCTCAGCATGCACAAAGCCGCCCGCTGCTAGAGTTTTGTAAAAGCATGGCGCTGCCATTAAAAGTAATTGAAAACATATGCGGGCTGCAGGAAAAACAACTTGGTGCACATGCACACGCCCCCTTACACCTCTGCTTGTGGATATCACTGTTGTTACACATTATTTAAAAGTAAACATCCTAAAACTTGGTGGATGGTGACTGCCTTGTTCACCATCCACTCCCATAGTAACCAGAAAAAACTTCAAAAGTGTGAAATAACTCAACTTGTGTCATATATTTTAAGTGTCCTGAAAACATGTACACCTTTACTTGTGAATATCACTGTTGTTTCAGTTGTTACATATTATTTAAAAATAATCACCATAAAAATCTGCCTTAACAACAGTTCAGAGACTGAGGAAGTGCACTGAAAGACAGGCAGCACTTTATAAAAAAATTGCATTTGGGTTCTGAACAAAGAAAACATTTTGGGTTAAAACGAATTAAGGCAACTACGTACAGACGTTTAAATGTTACATTTAATAATTTTTTTTTCCTCAAACAGGACTGATAAAGCAGGCTCAGATACAGCCTTGTCTCCCTTCTCACTGCCCGCCTCTGTAATACGAAGGTAAATCAAATAATTAAAACATTCTAGCTGTACATTAAAAGGTGTCAAAGACGAATGGGATATGAAATATGTGTCTCGTTCTTTCTCACCCTTGCTATTCTCACAGGTATAATCTGCCGTTTAAAGCTCCTTCACACCATGCGGTGAGTCCCTACTGTTCAGTTCTCCCTATGTACTCAGACCTGCTGAGTCTGAAGCCGGCTTGGGAGGCACTGCAGATCACCTGGAACAGAGCTTGGCATTCTGGGATTGATGGGTTACTGGAGCATCTAAGGGGCTTTAGAAGCGATGTACAAGAGTAAGTTGTATTTACTAATATGTATTTATGAGCTTAAGGGGTTATTGTCTTTAAGAAATTGAATTTTGGAGTTTTTATTGATTTTTAGAGTGTTTTTTTTCATTTAAATTGTATTGAGCACTGGGAGTTGTAGACAGTAAATCTGGTTTATCTTAAGAGTTTTACTTTGGCAAACTGCTGCACCACACAATTACCCTTTGGGACATATGTCTTTTTAAAAGCACTTCTGCTGCTCTTTTGTAAGCAACGCTAAAATTAATACAGACCCGTTGGCTGTAAACCTGTCTGGCCCTACTTAAAGAATAATTTACCCCAAATGCAAAAAAAGTAGAATTAGTACAAAGCGTGCACATATTCTCAAAAGCCATGCAATAGCTTAGTATAAGAAACACATTTATTAACAAAGTTCTTCCCTCCTAAAGCTTCCTTGTATCTTTTTGTGAACAGAATCCATACTAATTTCTAATGATGTCTCATTCTCAAGGTTTCACGGTGATCTGGTGCTGTCCGAATCCCTGTCTGTGTTGTTACGGATAAGCAGCATCAGATTCGGTTTGCAGGACTGCATTGAGGCGGTCGAGGAGGCCAGTTCACACAGTGCCGTGACCGCCGCTATGACCAGGATGCACCTGTACCTTCTGGCTGACCGATTGGCTCTCAAATCCACCACCCAGAGCAACAAAAGCATCCTGCAAACCCTCAACTGGCACGCAGCTGTGAGGAGGTGTGTCTCTGTGCATAGTTGGGTCTATACCTCAGATTTTTGATGTGTGATCCCCGAGTGTGCTTGCATATCACAATCCCAAAAAATGAATGAGCTGAATGATTTCCATACACAAAGCGGGACACCACTTTATCTTTAGTGAAATAGATATTTCAGTTAGGGACCCTTTAGTGCAAATTAAGCTCAATCGGCAGCAAGTACTTTGGCATTGTAAATAAATGGTTCGGTCCAATGAACATTTAAGTATTCGTTGTTTAAGGTCACTTCTTAATATTTTAACATGAGACTAGTCTACACTTACTAACCTTGTAAAGTTACATCAATAATTTTGATCAAGCCTGGTAACTTGATGTCTGTGCAAAGATACCAAGGCTTGAAGTGATATAACCTTGTTGGCTTAAGCTAAGCACATCATTTCATATTTCAATTCATAGATTTCTCATGGTACGCCCAGCCTGCCATCAAGATGAGAGATTATTGGTGGACATTGTGTCTTTCCTCAACACCTTTTTCAAGCAGAATCAGTCCGAATCAGACCACCAGGATCTCAAATGGCTACTAGAACTGCTCCTAAACCAGGTATGTACGAATAAACCAGAGCTTGACTGTGCTGAATCTTTTATGGATGAGTGTTTGTCTGTGATGACTTTACAGGCCTCGTAAAACAATAAAGAGTCTTATCTTACCTTTAATAAAATTACTGTGCCTCCCCACCACACGCGTTTAAATGAGCACAGTGTGGTGTATTTATTAAGAAGAGCTGAAATAAATCAAACAGCAGAGAGATAGAAATGCATTAATATCGTATTACTGCCGGTAACGGAGAGCCGTTTGTCAACCGTAGTTATTTCTTCGACAGTGGCTGTTTTTGTTTTTCACACCGGGATTAATAGCAGCTTTTCCTCAAAGTTTCAGCCTGCCTCGCCTCACATTAATGCGTATGTATGCACACAAAGCTGCCCTGACGCTTGATGGAGAAAGCTGGATTTGATGAAATGCAGCGTGGGGGAGGCGGTGAAAAGCAGAGCGAATCCACAGTCGCTGAAGTGCTTCTCAAACATCTGTGCTTTCTAAATCAAGCTCATAGTCAGAATACTGAATTGATTTATTCTGTTTAGTGCTTGCTAAGGCAAATATATTTCTCCACCCAAATTTTGAGTGTGTAACTTGTCATCATGCTACGGAGTACAGACATGAATGATAGGTATATTTGTGTGGATTATTGATGAGTAGCGTACTGAACTGGCAAAATATATCTAATACTAACATTAAAGAAGGAGTCCTATACATATTTATAGATCGTAATTGTATAAATACTTGGAGCTGGGGTTTTTTTTTTTAGCTAGGGACAGACGGTAAGCAATCACACTCAACACCCTGACAGCATTGAAATGCCCTATGAACCAATCAGAGCACATATACATTTAGGCATTTGGCAGTTGCTTTTTGCAATTCATTCACTCTATATTTTAATCTATATAGTAAATGTGTTTCTTGGGAATCCATGACCTTTGGTTGCTAACGCAATGCTCTAATAACTGAACTACAGAAACGCCCTAGCAACTGGCTCTTGGTGTCCTAGCCACCAACCAGGACAGCATTGGAACTGCCTTTGTGTCCTATCAACCAACCAGAAAACCTTAGCAAACTGGTTTTTGGTTTCCTTTCAACCATCCAGGACACCCTAACAACTAGCTTTTGGTGTCCTAGCAACCAAAAAGATTATGTAAGCAAATGCCTTGTTGTGTGTCTATTGGTGTCCTATCAACCACTTGGACAGCCTAGCAACCATCTGTTGGTGTCTAAATCCCAAGTTATAGTCTTGAGTAAGATCTACGCCGTAGCTGCAGTTTTGGTTACACGGGTGGATACTGCCTAACAGGGGTCTGGATGTGTGTTTGCACGTCGACGCGGACGACGACGCAGAAGTATATATGAAAACCGATGTGTACCCTACCAGTGATGCGCGGGTCAATGTATAAACAACCTGCACACGACTGATGTTTTCTACTAACCCGCCCACAACTCAAAAGACAATTTTTTTTTACCCGAACCGCTTCCTGGCACGCATTTTTTAGAAGTAGTAATTGTTTAAAATAGTTAATTGGCATTGGGCCGTGACCCGAATATGATTAAAAATATTTTTGGATGACTCGTAACCGCAGGTGATTTTGGATCAACCCGCGCATCACTGTAGCCTATGCCATCGCGACTATTCTGTAGGACGTACACACAATTATAATGATCCCTTTAGCAACCACCTGGAACATCATTGCAACTATCTCTTGGTGCCCTAGCAACTTACCAGTAGACCAGGGATGGGCAATTTCGGTCCTGGAGGGCCGGTGTCCTGCAGAGTTTACACCCTAGCAACCATCTCTTGGTGTACTAGCAACCAACCAGGATGCCCTAATTACTGGCTCATGGTGTCCTAGCAACCAACAAGATTACTTAAAGCTGTAGCCTATGATGTTGAAATCGGTCGAGAAAGCCTGAGATGGTTAGTAAGTTTTAAAAAACTCATCCCGCCCCTCTGTGCTACCTGATCCCTCCCACCGGGAAACGACCTGAATAACGTTACTCATTCAAGCTGTGATCACCGGTAGTAAACATCGGAACAAAGATTTACCGAGCAGTAAACACATAAAGCCTTGAAGGAATAAACACTTACAATTATGACTGATTGACGTTATTTTCTTTCACAACAATGTTTGGCATACGTTTCCCCTCCTGAGTCTCGGGGTCCTAGCAAATAACCAGAACACCTTAGCTACTGGCTCTTGCTGTCCTAGCATCCATCTGGAACACCCTAGCAATCATCTCTTGGTATTCTGACAACCAACCAGGATGCCCTAGTGACTGGCTCTTAAGAACACCCTAGCAACTGGCTCTTGGTGTTCTAGCAACCACCTGAAACACCCTAGCAACCATCTTTTGATGTGCTACATGTAGCAACCAACCAGGATGCCATAGTTACTGGCTCATGGTTTCCTAGCATCCACCTGCAAAACCCTAGCAACAATTTCTTGCTATTCTGGCAACCAACCAGAATACCCTAGTGACTGGCTCTCAAGAACACCCTAGCAACTGGCTTGTGACGTCCTAGCATCCATCTGGAACCCCCTAGCAACCATCTTTTGGTGTACCAGCAACCTACCAGGATGCCCTAGTGACTGGCTCATGGTTTCCTAGCAACCAACCAGAATGCCATGGCATGTCCTAGCAACCAACAAAATTACTTAAGCAAATGTCTTGTGATGTTCTAAGAACCCCCTATAACACCCTAAAAATAATCTCTTGGGGTCCTAGCAACCAACCAGAACGCCATGGCATGTCCTAGCAACCAACAAGATTACTTAAGCAAATGTCTTGTGATGTTCTAACAACCCCCTATAACGGCCATTCCCAAACTGTGGTCCGCGGACCACTAGTGGTCCGTGAGGGTACTGCAGGTGGTCCGTGAAAAGGCAAAATAAGAATATGTATATTTTAATATACAAACTCGTTCATATTTTGGGCGAACATGTACTGCTGCCTAATAAACGTTACTGTGAACTCATTCATTCTGGTGCCTGTGAACGGCACGCTCTCTCAGTTTAACGTCGTTCAATAGGGTGCCAGATTTGTATATTCTTCCAGGCGAAAACCCGACTAAAACACACTGTAAACAGGCCTTAATGTGTAGCGGAAAAAACACCCAATCTGGCAACACCGCCACCACTCGGTGTTCACCAGTCACGCTGCATACGTCATCAAAACAACACAGACGCTGTTGAAATTCCTGCCGCACAACTCAAATAGTTTAACATTAAATAACATCATATTTATCCTAAATCATTAACGATCAACATAGGCTGCTAACGCATATTCCGGATCTTGAAATAGACTTTGACTAAGCTCACGCTATTTAACGTGCACGTGTGGTGTGCAATACCTGCGAGTTGTCATACACGCAATGCCTCACAGCGCTCACCCGGGGTGCGACCCCCACCCGACTAGCCTTCTTAAGGTATGTGTAAGCAAATACAAAAATTAAAAGACAGTCAATGCTAATGTAAACCCTGGTTGGATAAGGATTTAAAGTTGGACATAAAGATGGAATCTGACGCATTTAGCTTCAGTGTTAAAACTGATCAAATAATTGCTGTCTGTGGTGGTTCTATATGGGCTATAATGGCAATCATTTAAAAAAAATAATATGGGAAAAAAATAACTATAAATTAGTTCATTTTTGGAACTGTGACCTAGTTTAACATTTTCAAATATGAACTATGAACTGAACTAGTTCATTTTAAAATTTGTGAACTGTGAACTAACTAGTTCATGTAGAAAGTGAACTTTCCCAACACTAAGAATATGTATATAAATAATTATGATATAAGGTTAAGAAACCTGTTGTACTGATGTGATGACCAGTTACAGTTTTAGTGCTAGTAAGACTATTTAGATGTGCAGATTAATTCAGGACTTTGTGTGGACATATTTTATAATTATAAAATATTATTAGTAATATAAGGTGGTCCGCGAAAATTCTTGATTACAAATAGTGGTCCACACACACAAAAAGTTTGAAAACCCCTGCCCTATAACACCCTAACAATCATCTCTTGGGGTCCTAGCAACCAACCAGAACACCTTAGCTACTTGCTCTTGGTGTCCTAGCATCCACCTGGAACACCCTAGAAATAATTTCTTGCTATTCTGGCAACCAACCAAAATACCCTAGTGACTGGCTCTCAAGAACACCCTAGCAACTGGCTTGTGACGTCCTAGCATCCATCTGGAACACCCTAGCAACCATCTTTTGGTGTACCAGCAACCGACCAGGATGCCCTAGTGACTGGCTCATGGTGTCCTAGCAACCAACAAGATTACTTGAGCAAATGTCTTGTGATGTTCTAAGAACCCCCTATAACACCCTAAAAATAATCTCTTGGGGTCCTAGCAACCAAACCAGAACACCTTAGCTACTTGCTCTTGGTGTCTTAGCATCCACCTGGAACACCCTAGCAACAATTTCTTGCTATTCTGGCAACCAACCAGAATGCCCTAGTGACTGGCTCTCAAGAACACCCTAGCAACTGGCTCATGGCGTCCTAGCATCAACACCCTAGCAACCATCTTTTGGTGTACCAGCAACCGACCAGGATGCCCTGGTGACTGGCTCATGGTGTCCTAGCAACCAACCAGAACGCCTTGGCATGTCCTAGCAACAAACAAAATTACTTAAGCAAATGTCTTGTGATTTTCTAGCAACCCAATAGAACACCCTAAAAATAATATCTTGGGGTCCTAGCAACCAAACCAGAACATCTTAGCTACTAGCATCCACCTGGAACAACCTAGCAAGCTTCTTCTGGTATTCTAGAAACAATCAGGATGCCCTAGTGACTGGCTCTTGGTGTCCTAATGACCAACCATGACGCCATAGCAATTGGCTCTTGGTGTCTTAGCAGCCAACCAGAACACATTGGCAAATGGTTAGTGGTGTCCACTTTCAGATAACCACATTTGCAACCACATTTGGTAGTTAGACAAATTCTTTATGGCCAGATATCCCTCTCTATATCTTCAAAAATTTAAAAAAATATATTTTTTCTGCTGTGGGGATTTGTAGGCAAGTCTATAAAGGATTGGTATTTCTGGTGTGTCTAGAGGCACTGGGCAGCTGTAATTGACAGATCCGATTGTTAAGTAACCATGCGTGTTTGTGTGTAGGAGTCACACACTCTATTGAACCTGTTGCTGAGTGGTGAACCGCAGACAAACACACAGATCCAGGGGGAGGCAGATGAGCTCCAGGCCCACCTCAGCCACCGGCTACAAAGAGAACTGACAGAGCTCTTCAACACTCTGCTTCTACGACTGACACACACTTCTGACAGGTAACACACACACACACAGTGAGTATGTGACACAAACACAGAACAGTGACTCACAAACCCGTCACACGCACACAGTGACTCACTGACTTATTTATTGACAAAATCACACTTAGTCTATCTTTAGAGCCCACACACACAATGTGCCACCTGATTACTACCTTGGCTTTGTTTCCTGTTCGGAGATTATACAATTTAAAGTTTTCATCCAACAGCATGCTGGAAGATATATTTAATAGTTATTCATATGGAAAGTTTGGAAAAAAGAGAGTGAGAGTCTCCGGTATGTGCACCAAAGCTACGGCTCTGTCTTTTTATTTATTAAAGGTATGAAATGACTCTAATGTGTTTTATTTTAAACAGGGTGATGGGTATTGAGACTGCTGTGCTTTTTAATTAAATCTGAAACCAATAAGCTGTAGTTGCTATTGAGTTCAGTGTGCACCTGTGGTTAATGAGGGTGTGAAAACACCCAACAACATCTGTTTGCTCCTCAAAACAAACTCGCTGAGACCATTTAGGCAGAGAAGACAGATTTGTATTTCCTAAAATACTCTCTCTCTCTCTCTCTCATGCTTTATATGCATAACGGTTTTACTACCCTCATAGGGAGACTTGTACCTCTACCTGCCATCAGGGGAAACATACAAATCTAATGATCCTTTTAATTTCATTTTGTTATTTATGGAGTAACTCCTCGAGGATCTGTAAATCGAAAACTCCCACTGTGTAATGCAAATCTGATTTACCAAGACATTTCCCTGCATACATTTTCATTTTATAAGCTGGCAGCTGAAATCAAAGATATCGTTCAGTCTGGGTGCTTGCTTGTTATAGCTTTTTGATGTTATGGTTAATTTAGTTCTGTATGTTTCGTAACACAAGCAATATTTTAAAACACAGCATGAATTTCTTTGCAGTCGACAGAAATGTGAGTATCATGAGTTGTCCACGGTTACAGTGGTGTAAAGTTAAAGAAAATTAGGATATTACCACACAGCTCTTCTAATTTGTTGATGCTATTTTTGCACAATGGGGTTATAGTTATCCCAAAATGTGTCTCTTACTTTGAACCAACAAGTTTCTAGATGCAAGCTCAGGTCTTCAAGCACTAAAGTACACCACCCAGAAATTATTGACATGGTTCTCACAGGACATGGAATTCCAGATATTTTATATATTTTTTTCCAAGTCATGAAATTTTAGGGATTTTGTTTGTCACTTTACATTTTTGTTAGCATTTATCAAAATGTAATCTGCTTGTTAAAGGGACACTCCACTTTTTTTGAAAATATGCTCATTTTCCAGCTCCCCTAGAGTTAAATATTTGGTTTTTACCTTTTTGGAATCCATTCAGCTGATATCCGGGTCTGGCGCTACCACTTTTAGCATAGCTTAGCACAATCCATTGAATCTGATTAGACCATTTAGCATCACGCTAAAAATAACCAAAAATTTATTTTTCCTATTTAAAACTTGATTCTTCTGTAGTTACATCGTGTTCTAAGACCGACAGATTAAAAGTTGTGATATTCTAGACTAATATGGCTAGGAACTATACTCTCATTCTGGCGTAATAATCAAGGACTTTGCTGCTGTAACATGGCTGCAGAAAGCGCAATGATATTATGCAGCGCCTGAAATTAATCCCCTTGGTAACTTTTAATAGCAGGGGACTATTTTCGGGCACTGCGTAATATCATTGCGCTTCCTGCAGCCATGTTACAGCAGCAAAGTCCTTGATTATTACGCCAGAATGAGAGTATAGTTCCTAGCCATATAAGTCTAGAATATCACAACTTTCGGTCTGTCTTAGTACACAATGTAACTACAGAAGAATCAAGTTTTAAATAGGAAAAAAAATCAAAACTCTTTGGTTATTTTTGAGCGCGATGCTAATGGTCTAATCAGATTCAATGGATTATGCCAATCTATGCTAAAAGTGGTAGCGCCAGACCCAAAGATCAGCTGAATGGATTCTAAAATGGTAAAAATTAAATTTAACTCTAGGGGAGCTGGAAAATGAACATATTTAAAAAAAAGTTGAGTTTCCCTTTAAGTTGTAACGTAAGGAATGCAGTTTTTTGGTCCAAGCCTCCACTGATATCATGTGAGACTACAATCTAAACATAATGTTTTTGACCATGTTTATTCATTTCAGACATTTAAGCTACGTTTTTTATAAACTCATGGTGTACACTACATTATCAGACTCTCTGCATCACAAACATAGGTCATGAAATTTCGACTTTTTAGTCATGGAAAAGTCAGGGAATTTGACATTTGGCTTGGAGTAGTGGGAACCCTGTATTTAATATTATTTGTAAAAGTGGTGCTTCATTAATATTTTTAATGTGGTTCACACATTTTATCCCTCTCTCTTTCATTCATGTTTGTTTTCCAGGATGTGTGAGGTTTTGTCTGGGCCGTTTGCCTCTGAGCTGTCTCTGCGCCTTCTGCAGTGCCTGCGTTTGTCTGACGCTCCACGCTTTTACGGCCTGCCTTCTCTGGAGCGCACACTCAGGACCATGGCCAATGTGACAGCCCTGCCCGGCTGGAGCGCACACACACCTGACAAGGAACCGCACACTCTCTGCTTTAAGTACCTCAGTGGACTCTTGGAGGTAAATAAATATACATACAAGTGTACTATCAGCATTAAGTACGTCATTCAGCTGGCTTAGGGGGCATTAGGGTGGGCGATAAATCGCCTGGAGTGGCATTTACTACACAGAGCTGTATTTCACAGACAAGCTAGGCAAAATCGCATACATTATCAGAGGCGATTTGTCCACGATTATGAACACGATGTGGCCTAGCTTTATTTGAAATTCAGCTTTGTGTAGTAAATGCCGCTCTATTTGAAAGCAGGTGATGGCAATTTACTACTAATCACGAAACCGGCTTTACTGATGCATGAGAAGCGCAAGCGATTTATCGCCCACCCCTAGCGGGCACGCACACCAAGGCGTTTATGCCAGCGGCCGGCTTATGTTTTCAGTTGTGTCCAATGGAAGTGGTGCACTTTTTAAAAACGCCAGCAGATGCCGTTTTTTTCCTGCCTTCATCACTGCACGTCGATAGTTTTCAACTTTGGGTGAAACACTCAGCTCGTCAATATCACTTTTCACTCGGCTGTCCAATCAAAGTGGAGAAGAGGTGGGACAAATATCACAACAATAAGCTGGCAAATGCCCACAGTTGGCGACTGCCTGTCATTTCAGCCACGTTTAAATAGACGTACACGCCCCCTTATCCATGTGCCGCTTAAAGCCAGAGAGAAAACATTAAACACACGGTTCAATATTTTACCAAATATTTATACTACATGCTAACCAGCTCCAGTCTCCAGTTCCTTTAGCATCCATATCCCTTTGTAACCCAATTACACATCATCATACCTCATAATTCCACTTTAGTAAAGCTAAAAGAGAGTGACATCCTGTTAGATTATTTAAAAAACATAAGTTGGATGTTGTTGTGAAACTGGCTTCACTCTGCTTATTATGATGGTGTCCTTGTTTAACTCTTCTGCACAGGTCGTCTCCTCATTCTACATAGATTTGGGAGGAAACTCAATGTCCTTCATGGGCAAAGGAGTGACAAAGAATGCAGTTATCTGCCTTCTTCACCTGTCACATGAGATGATGAAGGAAAGTAAAAATGAGGTCAGAGCTGCCATCGTTTGTATTTTAGAAATAAGTTGGGGGTCGTCCTATATGGGTTTTCAATGTTCAGCGATGGTATTTGAGAAATGGGGTAAATGATACCCAATAAACTGTGATGTTGACTATTCTGTAAATTTTTGTCAAAACATTAGTTAAAAGTAACACAAGAGGGTGCTAACACATTTGTTAATTGTGGATACTGATAACATATAAGAAGTAAATTGTTAACATATAGTATAAGTCGATTACTTGAAACAAGCTTATAACTAATTTAATATATAGCTGTACTCTTTAATAAATAAACCAAGTAAGTTCAATAATATGATTTTTTTAATATATAAAGTTTGTGTGTGTGTTGAAGGACTGGATATCTTTGTGGTCTCTGGGGCGTGAACAAAGTTCTGATGAACAAGGTGCGGCCCAGCTCGGCCTGGCCTGGTTAATTCCTCTGTGGGTGGACCGTGACCCTGAGGTAATTCTTACCATATTAAATACTTTTTTTATTACTAATACTAATTACTAATAAATTCTTTAAATCCAGACAGTGGGAACAGCCTTATTTTGGACTGTTAAACACAGAACCCATTTATTTTTTTACATTTTGTTCATGACTGTGAATTTCTTGAAATGTTTTGTCAAAAAAGAACAAAATTTAACATGGCTTATGACATTCGTATATTGTCGCAGAGTTACAACTTGTGAAAAAGATTTTTAAGTGTCATGCTTCCCTGAATTAATAACATTTATACTGTAGCATCAAATGGTTTTCCCAAGCACTCGTGCATGTCCTCCCTTTAGCTTAGCAGATGCAGAGCATTGAAAATAATGGCCATGATGATCACAGATCCATGTGCCAAAGAGCCAATGGCAGTTAGCACTGCCAAGCACATGTGTTGGGTCTAAGTGAGTGTTTGTGTGTATTCAGGTCCGCTGTGCCAGTCTGGCAGTGGGTGCGGCTCTGAGTTCACTGGAGAAAGGGTGTGTGGCGCTGTCAGCGAGTTGCCAGAATATCTCAGGAGGCCTCTGGGCGACTGTGCTCAACATTCTGCTGGACAGACAGGAGTGCAGTATGGTGCGGCGAGAGGTGAGTACAGAAACCACGTCTGGATATTAATTTTGATGGTTTGTGACAACCACACCAACATTTGTTGCGGCTTAATCCACTTTATATATCTTCTGTGTTCTTTAGAAAATCAGAAATTTATACAGATTTAGAACAACATGAGGATGAGAAAATAATGACAGAATTTTCAATTTTGAGTAAACTATCCCTTTAAAGCAACACCAAAGAGTTTTTTTTAACCTTAAAATAACGTTTCCAAAAAAGTTTCAGTTGTTCATCCACGCGAAACAGGGTGAACGGCACTTTCACATTCGCTTTGCAGCCCTCTATCAGCGGTCCTGTAGTTCGAGTGAAAACGACAAAAACTTGCTTTACGGCAGACCTACAATCCAATCAGAGCCAGCTATGCTGCAGTATTTACAACAGTGGGTAATGGACAATTACGATTCTAACCTGTAGGGGGAGCAAAGAGCAAAAACTCTTTAGTGTTGCTTTAAGGTTGTCTGTAAACTAGCATTTATAAGATATAATCATTCAGAACTTACAGTCTTGTACTTATGCTAATACACATCAATAATATTTATGAAATTGCAAAGGGGGAGGGGCCACTTAATATGCCCCATCCTAACTTCCTGTTTCAGTGGAAATTAAAACAATGCAGTGAACAAAACTTCAGAGCGGTCTTTAAAAATAAGTTATTTTAAAACACAAAATGGCCGGTGACACTAAAATATCAAAGTTACGTTGAAAAAACCATTGAACATTTTAATAAACAAAAATGTAAATGAAATAAATAGCAAAATAAAAAAAATTAAATGTTAACTACGCTACATCTTCAAGTGCAAACAGCACACTAACAGGTAAAGGGTGAACAGCATATTCGTCATAATATATGTTCTGCTTTGCTAAATTTTAATCCGTCCATAAAAAATTGTAAAAAGATTTGTTTTTAATATGATTTATACATAATTTGGCCAAAAGTATTTTTAATGTCATTTTGGGTTACTATTAAATTATTACAGAATACCAGCACATATTTGCTATACTCTTCGCACTATTGTGCATTTTTCACAGAAATGAAATAAAAATATTTTTCGTTTTCGCTTTAAAAAGTTTCCCACAAGCTCTCTAATTCCTCAGAGAATTCACCCAGCATGCATTTCCATTCATTTGCAACAAGATGGCAGTATTGCCGACTTTAATGTTTCTCCTCCCCACAGGCGGCATTTATTTTGCAAAACCTTCTTGTGATGCCAATGCCGGCTAATGCAGAAGAGGCCAAAGACTGTGCCTGGCAGGTATGTTTACAGAAGAACAGACTGAATCTTCAGCAATAAACATCGTAAAAACTGATTAGACATAACAAATCCATCTGTGTTGATTTCTGCTGATTATAGTTTTTCATTTTCCATTTCTTTACTTCTTTTGTTCTTTTTCTCTCTCCTGTATTTCTCAGAGCCCCTGTGTGCACGATGAGGATTCAGGTCTGTGTCTGGTTGGGCTTCCTGCGCTGCAGGCACTGCTGTACCACTGCCAGTTTTTTGAGACCGTGGGCCAGATGGTGAAGAACTGTTACACGGGCCGACATGCCTTCACCCTCGGCCCTCCTCCCCTGCCTGTCAATGTCACCCATGGTACTGTGTCCACATGAGTAAAGCGTGCTATTCGTGAACGTATGAATTGCTGACACCCACATTATCAATGTTTCTTCTGTATTAATACCATATGACCCTGTCTATGACATCCAGGCTTAAGTCTCATAAGTTGATTTTATGTGGAAAACAGTAAATCATAAAGAAATGACTTCAGATTGATAAGCTTTTAGTAAACTGTTAGTGGCATTTGGTAAGTACTTATTTGTAAATGTTAGGTGGTTTTTTTTGTAGAGACGGATTTGAATGATTCTTTGAAGTACTGGAAAGCTCCTATCAACCAGAGTCAGTCCTCGGGATCCATCTCCACTTTCAGCACTCTGGTCAGTACACATGAATTTTTTTGTCAACCACTCTCTGTGTTTTAAAATATGGTCCAGCACACGAGAGGGTCCGTGTACAGTGCGCATGATGCAATTTTCATCATTAGAAGAGTGTGCACGTACTGTATGCGCACTGCTGGTTTAAAAAAAAAAGAGCCACTAATTTGACCACAAAATTGTTTATATATTTATTTTTGTTTGATTTAAAGTATAATATTAAGCCCCACTCCCACAGACGCTACATATATTCTTGATGGGTCAGAGTACAATGCACAGGCTTTAAGCGTCATCAAAGGCAGTGAACCTCTCTCAGCTTATGCTTCATTCACATGACCTTGGGGTATTCCTGGCTTCCTTATCATTGTTATAATGTCTGTTTTGTTGTGTTTCAGATTGCATCAGGTAGCTCAAGCAGGTCACATTCTCCAGCCCCAGCCTCCTGTGTCATCCAAGATACTTCAGCCAACAGACTCACTGCTCAGGGTATGAATGCTGTGAATCTTCCAGGAATCTTTCCATGTTTGATTGATTATTCAGTGATTTTAGTCTTTCTGCTCTGGTTTCGTTGTGATACAGGTCAAAGTGACATGGACAGCTCGGACTCTGCCCTCACTCAAGACTCCCACCCAGGGGGGAGGTCTGAGCCTGTTGCTATAGTAACCCCTCACTTGTTGCTAGCTGTGTGCGGTCTGCTTGACAACCTAGTGGCTGTGCTTCCTGAGTTTAGTCTATCTGCTCTCAAACAAAACCAAATATTGGAAGGAATGGCCAGGTTAGAAACACACAGACTTTTCATATTTAAACATTCTGGCATTGTTTATATACCGTTTAAGGCATTAGATTGATATTTTGATAGTCATTAAACTTGGGGCATCTTTTCTTAAAGAAGCAGGACACCTAAAATATTTTTTTGTGGAACATAATTGGAGAAATGTGACCCTGTGTGTGAAATCCAGGCTAAGTCTCATAATGTAATGATGAGATTAAAAGCATCAAAGTTTGATTGATTTTTCATTCACATTGATTTTAATTCAGTCAGTATTAAAGATAGCAAGGTAATATTTTCACATACTGTTCTTTACATTATGTAGGGTGGTTTTATGTAGAAAACAGTAAATCAATAAAATGACTTCAGATGGGTTTTCAAAGGCAGGATCACAAACTTGTAAGAATTGCACTGGCCACTCTTTTATGGTGCTTTTCCATTGCATAGTACCCCACGGTTTGGTTTAGTTTGGGTCGGTCTGCTTACTTTTGGGAGCTTTTCCATTGGGTGCGGTACGTAGTACCCGATACTTTTTTAGTACCACCTCGGTTGTGGTTCCAAGAGATCCGAACCAAACATGATGTGAAAACAGTCTGAGAGAATCGTCACTACCACCGTCATCGCTATAATGTAAAAGATTAGCTTTTTACCTTAGTGCTAGCTTGCGCTGTCTCGAGCAAACATGTTGTCATCTGTGCTCTGCTATAAGTTACCAAACTACCTTTTAGCGATGAAAAACATCAACAGGTTGAGAACCAGGAACACCATACCAGTTTTTTCCAGACTTGCAGTTTGTAGCGGCTCATTCGCAATGCTCGTGCGCAATAAATGTGTATATGCAACTTAAATGAGGCTTAGCGGGGCGCGTCGACTGACACTGCCACATGTGTTTTTACAGAAACTGTCATGTGATACAGAGGTACTGATAAACACGATGTACAAACCTCTTTGTGGCGGTCAATTTTGATTTTGTGGCGGACTGAGAAATAAATGAATGTATGGGGATGTTTAGCATTCCAACGACGCTCTCACTTGTATGATACAGCAGCAGGCAGCGCAAATATAAAAATCCCTCCCATTGCGAAGTGTTACTAAACTCGATGGAAAATCTAACCAAGCCACAGTGAGGTGAGCTGACCCGACCCAAACTAAACTAAACTGTGGGGTACTATGCAATGGAAAAGCGCCATTTCATGCAATTACAAGGGGAACTAAGAACTTTAACTCATTCCCTGCCAGCCTTTTTTTTTTTAAAGTTGCCCACCAGTGTTTCACAAAATGCCTTCCAGTAAAATGTACTTCTAAAAATATATAAACATACAAATACATCAAATGAAAACACAGATCCTTCAAAAAAAAAAAAAAAACTGATTTTTTTTCATCCTATATATATATTTTTTTTCTCTGCCTATAAACTCTTAAATATGGGTATTTTTCTTCAAAAATATATTTTTTTAGCAAAAACTTAAATAAATGCATTTTTGTGAAGGAATTTTGTTAGAGATCAGATTCAGAACGATTATCAAAACATACACGGATTGTAAAATAAATTTTTTATAAATTGCCATCTAGTGGATAATCGCGGATTACAGATAACCATATAAACTCATCGGGAACACGTTTTTTTCATGCAAATGTTTTCTCTTAATTGATTAGATAAGAGTTAATATTCAAAAGGAGCACCATAGATGTTACATGTGTGACCCTGGACAACAAAACTAGTCATGAAACCAGTTGATTTATCCATCTGAATAAATAAATACGCTTTCTATTGATGTATGGTTTGTTAGAATAGGACAACATTTGGCCGAGATAAAACTATTTGAAAATCTGGAATCTGAGGATGCAAAAAAATCTAAATATTAAGAAAATACTCCAAAATAAATCCTAAGCAACACGTACAAAAATACAAGTTTTGTATATTTGCAGTAGGAAATGTACAAAATATCTGCATGGAACATGATCTTTACATAACATCCTAAACATTTTTGGCATAAAAGAAATCGATAATTTTGATCCTTGCAATGTATTACAAAATGATTATTCACTGATAATCGTCCCCTCCAGACAGTTAAGTTTTAGGTTTCCATTTATTGCAGTTGTATTTAACTGAGCAACCAGTACAATTTTCCGTTGAAGAATAAAAGTCATACAGGTTTAGAAATGATTGATGGCTAAAAGATTAAATTTTCCTTTTTTTTTTATAAATGTTTCCAAGCCTTTATTTGCAGATGAACATTGCACATTAATATCTCATACTGCAAACCTGTGCCTACTTCATTTCAGTTTCACACGCACATACAATTATAAATATAAACTCTTGGTTTACCTGACAGCCACATCCGTACCACCACCCACTCATTTTAAATACCACACTGTGGTTGTCTTTTCTTTACTGGCAAAAAGAAGATTCATATGAAATTCATTCATATGCAACATTTTAACAACATGTAAAATCATTTGTATTTTCACTTTTTTTCCCCGCTTTTTTTTATAGTGTAGTGGACGCAGCAGCCATAAGTCAGTGCATGAATGAATTGAGGACACCTTTACTACCAGCTCATTTTGAAGAAGCCAAAAACCAGGTGCATTATGGGATTTCTAATGTGCACACATAAAAACTCTTACCAGAAACTACTACTGTAACACACATGCTCACTTTGTCACGTAGTTAGAAGTAGTTTTTTGGTCACAGCAATGGTTTATGGTCTTGTTTCACACTGTGGCAGTTATTGTGCAATTTGTTGTCGTTTATGGTTGTGAAAGTAAAGTGCTGAATGCGTGTGCTTGTTTGTTTGATTGGTAATTTTGTTTCTCATTAACTCTCCCCCCGTTCCTCCCCCAGGTGCTGAGCAGTGTGCATTATGTGCAGAGTTTTTGCCATCTCCTGCAGTCAGCAACAATACACAGTGAGAATCTGCCGCTCCAGCGAGAGATCTTCAAACCCCTGCTGAACAACCTCATTTCCATCCTAACGCTGTCTGTCACCGACTCGGGTATCGATCGAGACACGCACTGACAACCCAGAACAACTTTAATTCCTTGTTATGCAACCCCAAAAAGTCATTCACACAAGACCTTGGTATAAAAGAAAAGAGCGTGTTTCATGAGCGACTGCTTGTTTTGCTTGTCCTCAGATGCCCAGGCCCAGAATGCAATGCTCCACACTTGGGCGGATGTGTTGATGCTCCTGGCTAGTCTGTTGCGCAGAAACCAAGCTGTGGTCGGCCCATCTGTCAGCGTGGCACTGGGGAAACACTGGCAACGATTTTCAGGTGACACACTCACACAACACGCTCGCACCAAAGAGCATTAAGAAACAGAGTACAAAGAGGAAATGATGGCACATGTGATGAAAGAGGGATGTTTGGAAAGAAAGATTGAAGGGTTTGATAGGTGTTGATAGGAGTGAGGGAGTTCTAGATAAAAATGGAGACAGGTGATAAGATGGAGCAGTGGGAGGCAAGCTCATTATACCTTAACGTGTGGATGGGTGTCCCCGGTGCATATGACAGACCTGGGCCAGAGACGAGAAGAACAATCAGCCTGCTTTAGATCTGATGGATGTGGTAGGAAATGCTAGAATAGGTGGGTGGGCAGTAGTCTCGCTGACTTGCCTGCAGGTATCCAGGCTTTGGAAGTGGTTTGAAAGGCTGCGAGTTTGGAGAGGCGGTTTGTCAGATGTTTCCCCTTGGTGAAAATTGTTTGTTGGGAAGTTTTGCATCTCTTGCATCTTCATGTCTTGGAGTTTGAGAAAAGCTCCAAAAACTAAATATTTGCATTCTTTTTCCTCAATGCTCTTGTTTCTCCGTCCTCAGATGCCCTCCGAGCGTGTTTGGAGCAACGGGGAGCCGAGTCTTCTCTGTACAATTCGGCCCTGCAGTTTCTCTCCGTGCTGTTCACGGAGGAGGCTAAGAGGAGATCAGGAGGCCACGTGGACAATGGGGCCACAGGGGAGCCTGGGTCCTCTTTATCTGAAGTCCTGTCATCTGAGCCTGGAGAGCTGATGTGTGAAATGTTACTGGAGGTAACACAGACTGGTGTATAGATTGTAGCCAGTCACAGCCTCAGGCAACATGCCCATGGACGTCCGTGGACCGTGTGATACATATTTTATTCAAAAATAGTTGTAAATAAATAACTGGCTTGTCTTTAAACAGGAGGCTCGATCTGATTGGCTGGTTTTTGTTCTTTTGTTTAATATTTAGCAATATGAGAAGATCCCATATCAGAATCCACTGAAAAAGGTGACAGCCAAAGGTCTCATGTCTCTGTTTGCATGTAGCCCCAGTGCTCAGAGTTACGCCTGTAAAGGTAAACACAACTTCACTGTGCTTCACCATAATTGGACAGTGAGGGAGATAAATAAAAAATTAAAAAGATCTTCTGTTTATAGGAAGGAGAAATAGCGTGGAGAACTCCATTTCCTATTTGTTTTCATTTTGTGGATTTAATGTAAAATTGTAACATATTGATCTTAACATCAATGCTGCGTGGCATTATACGTGACCCTGGAGCACAAAACCAACATTAGGTTAAATGTTTCGAAATTGAGATTTATAAATCATCTATTTGGAAATTTGGAATCTGAGGGTGCAAAAAAATCTAAATGATGAGAAAATCACCTTTAAAGTTGAAGTAGCAACATATATTTCTAATAATAAAATAATTTTTCATATATTTACGGTAGGAAATTTACAAAATATCTTAACTTACAAGGGATAGTTCACCCGAAAATGAAAATTCTGTCATTTATTCACCCTGTATGAGTTTTTTTATTTCCGTTGAACATACTGTAAATGAAGACATTTTGATAAATATTGGTAAGCACACAGTTGACAGTACCCATTGACTTCCATAGTATTTCTCTTTCCTACTATGAAAGTCAATAGGTACCATCAACTGTGTGCTACAAATATTTATCAAAATATCTTATTTTGTTTTCAACAACTAAAGGTTTTGAACAAAATGAGAGCGAGTATTTTTATTTTTGAAAATGAAAAAAAGAACATTCTGTCATCATTTACTCATCCTCATGTTGTTTTAAATCTGTATGAATTTTTTTTTCTGATGAACACAAAAGAAGATATTTTGAGAAATTATGGTAAACACACAGCAGATAGTGACCATTGACTTCCATAGTAGGAATAAAAAAATATTATGGAATTTAATGGGTACCATCAACTGTGTGCTTTACATCATTTATCACAAGACTTTCAAAATATTTTTTTTTCTACTATGGAAGTCAATGGACATTATCTGCTGTGTGTTTAACATCATTTCTTAAAATATCTTCTTTTGTGTTTATCAGAAAAAAGAAATTCATACAGATTTAAAACAACATGAGGATGGGTAAATGATGACAGATTTTCATTTTTGGATTTTTGGGTGAACTATCCCTTTAACTCATTCCCCGCCAGCCTTTTTTTTTTTTTAATTGCCCGCCAGCATTTTTGTTTTGATTTGCACAAACGTTTCACAAAATGCCTACTTTTCTTCTAAAAATATATAAACATACAAATATATCAAATGAAAGAACAGACCCTCTGCTTTCAAACAAACAACAAACAAAACATTTCATCCTATCTATATTTTTTTTCTCCGCTTATAGACTCTTAAATATGGGTATTTTTGTTAAAAAAAAAAGTATAGCAAAAAGCTGAAATAATTGCATTTTTGTGAAGGAATTTTGTTAGAGATCAGGCGATTTATGATTGCTTTTGTGGTCCAGCCTGTGGGAATCCAGCTAAAGTCATTTTTTGTGATTTTTTTCAATTTTCATTTGACTCTTTTCTACATAAAATTATTCTATATAATGTAAAGACCATTCTTTGAAAGTATAGCCTTGATATCTTTAATATTGACTAAGTATGGCCATGCATGACGAATATTGAATTTAAAGTTAATTAATAAAATCCAACTTTGATGCTCCTAATACCATAAATATATTATGAGACTTTAGCCTGGATTGCACAGACAGGGTCACATACAATGTGGATTTTAAAGGAAAAATTTTCAAGGCTATTACAAGTGTAGATTATGTAGAATATACCCTTACATTCGCAACTCGATGCACTACCAAAACTATGAGAATATACAGTATTGTGCAAAGTCTTAGGCCACCATGACAGAATTAGATTTGTTGTTTTTGCAATGTTATAGTGATCGTATAAAATTTTTTTCTAAGTCTCTTTAGTAGAATACATTCAGAAAATACAGGAAATGTGTATATAGTATTAAAAACTGTATAAAAATGTAAACTGATGTGTCAAGTATTTATGGTAAACTCCCCTTCCACTTGAGCAATAGCAGGAAACTGCAGGATCTCTTAAACCAAAATAAAATTAAATCCTAATTTCTAATTTTAAAGAATGTAGTCTTTTTACTTCATCCTGCTAAAAACACTCAAGAGAGGTCACACTAAACACCAACGACACCTAAAGAAGACATTTAGTCCTGAAAATTTAATTTAAACATTTTTTTGTACATATTTCCTGTATTTTGTGTTTGTATCTTAATAAAATAGATTGAAAATAAATATGGATGGACATTAAAACTTCTAAAATAACAAGTCTGGTAGTGGTGGCCTAAGACTTTTGCACAGTACTGTATAATATATATATATATATATAGACTTGGAAGATTATATACATATGCAGTTTAATTTTTGTCCCATGTGAAATCATATTAGTCTCTAATGGCTGATGTCATTTTCTGACGTTTAAGAGACACATCTCTTATTTCCTCTACAGCTGGTGTGATTGACAGCTGTGTTGAACGCATGAAGCACATTTACACAGAGCTTCACCTGGAGTCTCAGAAAGCAGGCAAGAACTCTCACAGGAGGAAGGTACGCAACATGACAGACAGATTTAACATCACAAACACTAAAAACTGATGGATGTGAAGGAGCGAGATATACGCTGTCACTACAGATGCAACAATGTCAAACCTGATTGACATTCTGGTTCAGTTGATTTAACTAGTTTTGTACAACTATATAACTTATATTTGGGCAAAAAGTTTTATTTACATCAAAACTAACAAATATTTTTGCTTACTTAAAGCCCCTTTATTAAGGGATTCATAAAAAATAATTCAAATCTCACAATCAGATCCTATCAAACATGTGCAGAATGAAAACATTTTGCCTGTAGTGCAATACTTAACATTACAAATATTAAATAATAAAAGCTGCTTTTCACAGCTTACAAAAATCTTTGCTTTTTAACTTTTGTTATAAAGCAATTTTACTAAACACCTATTTGTGTCTTTGATGGTTTTAATCTCATTGGTTGATATAAATGTTGATTCAGAAACTGTGTTATTTAATATTTACAAATTATTTAATTTTCATTAATGACTTGTTCATCAAGTTAAAATTGCGTGTGTATTTTTTTTTATCAAAACAAGGAAATGTGAGCACAAATCATACGTTCATGATGATATAAATATTTTCACGATCAGCATGATTTCTTGTTCTAACAGCTTTTTATTCAATGCCAGCAGGTGGAGAACAGCATGAGAGAACTTAAGATGACTCTCGAGATACTGCGAAATTGCCTCTATCGACATAATGAATGCAAAGTACGTCATGTGAAAAATCGTCCCCTTGCAGATTATTAATGCATTTACATGCATCCTACACTAACAGCAGATAAAATCATGGGGGTCTTGTGGGTTTGAAGTAGACGACCACAGATTTTCTTGTAAAGTCTGCATGACACCCATGTGATCATTTCTGTGAAATGAATCCACTTCCTGTATGAATATTTTAACAAAAAACATCTATTTCTCAAACCTAATTTTTTCATTAAAGGACACCTATTATGCCCATTTTACAAGATGAAATATAAGTCTTAGTTGTGCCCAGAATTAAGTTTTGACTCAAAATACCCCACAGATCATTAATTATAACAGAGCAAAACCGTGCTGTTTTTGTGTGTGTGCCTTTAAATGCAAATGAGCTACAGCTCCTCGCTCTCTTACCAAAAGCGACAGTAAGCAGCTTATAGCTAAAATAAATTTGATTCTTGCAAATACAATCTTGAGACAATAGTATCTCACTATTGAGATATGGCAGACAGCGTACAACTCGCTGAGGGTGAAAACTATGGCCTGTCAGTACGTGGCTGTGGGCGGGGCTTTATCAGTGTGACGTCACATTAACAAAAGAATCAAAACTGCATGTGAGACTGCTTTGATTTAATGGAGATTCTTTTTTTATTGTAGCGTGGTTGTGTTCACACACGACCAATGCACATTGATGTCCTAATAAAAGTGCATTTTCCATAATAGGTGCCCCTTAAAGCAATATTATATGAGAGAGAGTGCCTTTATACTCTATATAGAGTATGCACGGCTGCGACAGTAATGTTGTATTGCATATTGCCATTCTGTTTGACCAATCAGATTCAGGAACCAAACCTAATTGTTATATTATCATCTAAAAAACTTTTCACGTACTTTTAATATACACTCACCTAAAGGATTATTAGGAACACCCGTTCAATTTCTCATTAATGCAATTATCTAATCAACCAATCACATGGCAGTTGCTTCAGTGCATTAGGGGTGTGGTCCTGGTCAAGACAATCTCCTGAACTCCAAACTGAATGTCAGAATGGGAAAGAAAGGGGATTTAAGCAATTTTGAGCGTGGCATGGTTGTTGTTGCCAGACGGGCTGCTCTGAGTATTTCACAATCTGCTCAGTTACTGGGATTTTACGCACAACCATTTTTAGGGTTTACAAAGAATGGTGTGAAAAGGGAAAAACATCCAGTATGCGGCAGTCCAGTGTGCAAAAATGCCTTGTTGATGCTAGAGGTCAGAGGAGAATGGGCCGACTGATTCAAGCTGATAGAAGAGCAACTTTGACTGAAATAACCACTCATCATGCCTGTGTAGGCTGGTGGTGGTGGTGTAAAGGTGTGTGGGATGTCCCAAAGATGCTCAACCCAATAGAGCATCTTTGGGATGTGATGGAACGGGAGCTTCGTGCCCTGGATGTGCATCCCACAAATCTCCATCAACTGCAAGATGCTATCTTATCAATATGGGCCAACATTTCTAAAGAATGCTTTTAGCACCTTGTTGAATCAATGCCACGTAGAATTAAGGCAGTTCTGAAGGTGAAAGGGGGTCAAACACAGTATTAGTATGGTGTTCCTAATAATCCTTTAGGTGAGTGTATAGTACTTATGGTTATGTTTGCAAATGATAAATGCTAAAACTTTTCTCCCAGGTTGTGGCCACGGAGTTGCGTCTGCCTGCTGTACTGTTGGCTTTGTGGCCCTGGGTTTTACTGGATGATCCCACCATGACGGCAACCCTGGAACTTTTGTGTGTTTACACGGCGAACTACACGGCGGGTCAGTCCGAATGAAAGACAAAATGATGGACAGTGTGGTTAGTTGTTAGACAGTGACAGAGATGGAGAGAGATAATGAATAAGCTTTGTCTCCGTGTTGAGTCATGTGGTGGTACAGTAAGAACCATTACAGTATATCCCAAACACAGCTACTGAAGGATTGTGTCATAGTCTCAGTATTCTGTCAGATTTATGTTTGTTGGATATACAAATCTTGTCTTTGTGTCTTTTAAGGACAAAATATCAGTTTTATTAAAAGTAAAACTTTTCCACATGTAGTACCTCCCCTTATGCATATAAGGATATAGATGGTGTAAATAATTTTTTAGAAACATTAAAAAATTCAATTTTTTTGTTCATAGTACAAATTTTTGTAGTATTTGTAAAATCTGCTTGTGTGCGAGTGGGTACACAAAAAACTATATGTTGGGAACAAATTTGTACCTAAAAAATCTAGTAAATAGTAAATACTTACATAAATTATTATTATCATTTTATTAGTTTTTGGTTAAGAGTGTGGGTTAGGTTATAGTATTCATAACTAGTGCTCTATAAAAACAGTGTCCTCATTTAGGTGCGTGAGAGAGATGTTTTAAAAAATTATAGTATAAAGTGTGAGGGAAAGAGACAGTTTAACATGAAAGTGTACATTTGTGCTTGTATGTGTTTACATGAACAATTGCATAACAAAAACTAATCTCTAAAGAATGTCATGTATCTGAGCTCATGGAAACCCTGCGTGGTGGGCAGGATGTGGCTTCACACCTGTGAAGACCCAGTAGCGCATGGGCGTACATCTATCTGTGCATATACCCCCGTGTGGGTGCACGTACGCCTATCTCCTTTGTGTTTTTTTACTTTCTATGCGGCTGTACTTTTGTGTCTTTTCGGGCTGTCACTACGGTTTAACAGCACTACGCTACAATAACACCCTGTCAGATGTGGTGGATCTCAAGGTCAACGAGAACAGCAGGTGATCTTTATAAGGTTGCTTCTTGAATTATGAAGTCAGCCCTCCAGCAAAACAGCATATTTTCTTCACCGCCGTATTCTTTCTTGTGTAACTTTTATTACTGAATTCATTAACCTGCGACTCGCAATCCTCATCCCTTCATCTGCCTGATTAATATTGGATTTATTCAGCATAAGAAACCCTGCTGGAGTCCCTCAACCATCCAAGTCTCACAGAATAATGTTAAATGATTTGTCTGCTATTGTGCTGCTCTTCAAAATCTATTTGCATACCCAGCGGTGAGACGTTCAGTGGGTTTGACACTTTCACAGCATCATTACACAAAAAAAGCGGGGTTTTTTGTTTTAGAAATTAAAATACAGTGAAAAATGTTTCCGAGCTCACTGTTGTTACACAATCAGTGCAGTGTTTTGAAAGAATGCAGATGAAGATTAAAAAGTATGGGTTGTGTGGTTTTATATCATCTGTGTTTCCGGAGTTGCATGTGATGAGAGAGAAATGGGCCATTCGGCTTTATGTTCCATTGTCGTTACCTGTTGCATACAAAAGTAAATGTGAGCTATTTTTTTTTATAAATCCGTGCTCTGAAAACTTGACAGAATCGAAAACAAGTCAACGGTCTGAATGAATAAGCTGATTTCCTGAAACAGCATTGTCAGATACTCACTTCCTTTTTTTAAGTGCCTTTCAAGTTATGATGTTGTAATTTTTCTAAGAATAATGTTTTCCAAGTTGTTTGGCACAGCAGTCTCATATCAGAAATTGCCTTAGTTGAAATAAGGTTACATAGTCTATTTTTGGTGTCCTATTATACAATATGTGATGTGAAAGTATAGGCTATAGTGTAACTATAGTGTAATCTCTCTCTCTCTCTCTCTCTCTCTCTCTCACTCTCTCTCTCTCTCTTTCTCACTCTCACTCTCTCTCTTTCTCACTCTCTCTCTCACTCTCTCACTCTCTCTCTCTCAGGGTGCAGTGCTTTATGTAGCAGCAGCAGTGGTTGCTGTGGCCCAGCTCAGGCTGGTTTGTCTAAAACCGCGGCCACAAATTCACTGATGCATGGCGTGATGAGACTGGCCTCTCCAGTTGCCCCTGACAACAGCAGCATCCACAGTTTGGCTTTCTCATTGCTGGCCAACCTGGCCCTCTCAAAAGACTGCAAAGGGGTACTGCAGAAGGTAATAATAGTAAATGGTTGTAAGAAATATAAATCAACCAAAGTTGTAAGAAAAGGAAATCAGATGAAAAACCCGCTAAGTTTGCCTGGCATGATTTTTTTGTTAATTTGCATTTTTTTATCAGACTCTTAACTCTTTCTCCGCCAGTGTTTTTAAAAAAAAGTAGCCATTACATTAAGATGTATTTTCTTGATGAGCAAAATGACCTAAAAAAATTTAAGTAAATTAGTGCAAAAAGTAAATTCAAGCAAAAAAAATCTGCAAAAGGAATAAGAAAAATGTGCTTGAAATAAGTTAAATTTTTCAAAAACACTTAATTCAATATTTTTTTCTTATTCCATTGGCAGATTTTTTTGTTTGTTTTAAGCACAAATTCGCTTAAATGTTATATTTTTTTATCTATAAACTAGACTTATTTTCCTAGGTCATTTTGCTCATCAAGAAAATTCATCTTAATTTAAGAATTTTTAGATATTTTTACTGAAAACAAGACCAAAAAAAAAAACTAAGTAAGAAAGTCATTTTTTGCAGTGCCAGAATTTTTTATGATTTTCAAAGGTTTACCCTACTGAAAAATCCAGCAAAGACCAGCATAAGCTGGTAGCTGGTTTTAGCTGGTTTAAGGTGGCAGTAGATGGTCTAAGCTGGTCCTCATAGCCTGGCAAAGCTGGTCAAGCTGGTGGATCAGCTGGTCTTCCAGCATGACCAGCTAAGTCCAGCTAGACCAGCTTAAAAAGTGACCAAAACACAGCTAGACCAGCTTGCTACACCAGCAATACCAGCTAAAATCAAGCTGGGAGACCAGATAAAACCAGCTCACCAATCTTAGATGGATTTTTCAGTATGGAATGCCTTCCAGAAAATGTTCTTCTTTAAAAATATAAACAATATATCAAGTTAAAGAACAGGGCCCGGTTGCATAAATCACCTTAAAGTGTATGTTGCAGGTTAACCACCACTGTCGATTAATGGGTACATAAATCACTCAAGATATGTGTATAATTTTTAAAATGTCTCAAAAATGGTCTTAAAGACCACTTTTTTTACGTTTTTGGTATTAACGGTTTTTTTAACGCAATTCTGCGATGACGTCATGTTGGGGAGAAGTGGAGAAAGACTCAGCCAGAGCCATAGAGATAGATGAGACATTTATTGCTGTTTAATACTTAAGTATATAATTTGGAAATCATATATACATCGTAGGAAATATATAATGTGTTATACTGCAAAGTTACCTTGCTAATTATTATTTATGATATCTGTGGAGATAAATAAAACTTCGCAAATCTGCTGATTTGATCCATTTATGTCCTGACCACCAGGCTAGAGATTTTTAAATCCACACTTACTAGTCTATCAAATAATATCTCAAATATATTGTTTTGTGAAATAAAAGGATGCTTTGTTATATTGTTTATGCGATTATAACGAATCACACGATCATTTTATACGCAGCAGTCAGCAGCTGCAGCACACTCGGATCCGACCGCATACATACTGTAATAAACAGGCGTTCGGCGGCTTTTTACATCACGACAGGCTAAGCCATTTGAGGAGGAACCGCTCATTGATCACCGTATTTTTATAAATCCTGTACATGTTTGGACCTGCCGAACAGGTTGAGCACTTTTATATACTTTATTGAGCAGAGAGGCTGCCTGCACAGTTTGACCAGCGGGCTGCGGGAACCGGCGCACATCACGCCGCCAGACGGTGTTGCTAATATAACTCGAAATGTATAACTATTATCAGATCGGCCCGGGAAAGTCCCGACTCTCTCGATTGCCATTCCGCTACTGGCTGTAAGAAAGTGAGTGCGTTTGGGTCGCTGGTCCCCGCGAACAGACGTGACGTGCTTCACTCACCTTCCAGGATTAGAGACATGCTGCCAAAACCGTTTGTGCTGAAGATCGCATAAAGTTACACCCATTTCAGGCAGGATCATGGACCCCCTCAAGCCAGCATGCACAAGTATGTTAATTGTTTGTTTACTTTCTACACGAAGATATGCTAACCTTATGCTATCTGGCTGTCTGCCTATCTCTCTATACTAGCCTATCCATCTGTCTGTCTGTCTATCTATCTATCTATCTATCTATCTATCTTATCTTATCTTATCTATCTATCTATCTATCTATGTATGTATGTATGTATGTATGTATTTATCTATTATCTGCGCTATCAGAACTGTACTTTACTCGTCTTTCTATAGTCATTCTCAATGCTCCCAAGGCGGCTTTGGTCAATTCTCTCCCCAGCGTGACGTCATACAGTGCGTTGTGAGGGAAAGGAGAATCATTGCAAATTGCTGTACTTTTTCATACTTTTTCGGGTTTTGTGATACCCAACAACATAAAATACAATGGATAACAGTTTAAATGTTTATTATCAACAAGCAAATTGCACAAATTCGTTGAAAAATTTTACCTGCAAAACGCCCTTTAAGTTTTTCCCTTAAGTATGACACTTAAGGGGTAGATTCCCCTTACCTACTGTAAGAGAATAATTTAAGGATGTTGCATATAATCCCTTAAATGGTCTCTTAGGTAAGGGTAATTGTGAAATGTTTCATGACAGCGACCCAGGTTTGTTGTTATAAAATACTATTGTTGCCATGGAGATGCAACAGAAAAAAATTAAGTTTTTTTTCTGCAACACACATAAGGGTGAACTTAAGGGAAAATTACACTTAAGGTGCTTTATGCAACCGGGCCCTGACCCTCTGCTTTAAAAAAAAAACACAAAAAAATGTTTCATCCTACCTTCATTTGTTCTCTTTTTATCACCTCTTAAATATGGGTAGGTTTCTTTAAAAATACAAAATTTTGAGCCATAGGCTTGTAAAAGGGCTTTTGATAGAGATCAGATTCAGAGTGATCATCAAAACATACATGGAGTTTGAAGTGTTTGCCCAAAGGGAACACTGCAAAAAATGACTTGCTTAGTATTTTTGTCTTGTTTTCAGTAAAAATATCTAAACATTTCTGCCAATGGGGTAAGCTTTTTTTTCTTGAATTAAGTGTTTAAGAAAAAAAGTAAACTTTTTTCAAGATATATTTTCTTACCCCATTGGCAGATTTTTATGCTTGTTTTAAGCACTAATTCACTTAAAGGTTATAATTTTTGTCTAAAAACTAGACTTCTAGGTCATTTTGCTCATCAAGTAAATACATCTTAATTTAAGAAATTTTAGATATTCTTACTGAAAACAAGACAAAAATACTAGTTAGAAAGTCATTTTTGCAGTGTACTTCTGGTTTTTATAAGTTGGGTTACCACCTGGTGGATAGTAGCGGAAATATGGATTCGGGAAAGACTCGTCGTCATTGGCGGGGAAGCGTTTTCTCTTAATTGACAAATACATGTCAATGGCAGGGAAAGAGTTAAAGGGGCCATGACATGAAAATCTGACTTTTTCCATGTTTAAGTGCTATGATTGGGTCCCTAGTGATGCTATCAACCTAGAAAATTTGAAAAAGATCAACCCAGTAACTTAGTTTTGGTAAACCATTCTCTACAAGCACATGAAAAAATAGGTCGTTGAAATTTGGCTCTCCTTATGATGTCATAAGGAGCTCTTATTATAATAAAACCACCCCTTAATCCAACCACAGCACTGCCATTTAGTGCAGAGAGAAAATAATTCACAGAACAATTGAGTTTCAATTTCAACAAACCACCATCATTGTGATCAGTGTTTGCACTTGATCTGCACATGTGCATTTTAGAGGACACACCCAAAACGGCACATTTTTGCACAC
Source organism: Paramisgurnus dabryanus (assembly GCF_030506205.2). NCBI lineage: Eukaryota > Metazoa > Chordata > Actinopteri > Cypriniformes > Cobitidae > Paramisgurnus > Paramisgurnus dabryanus. Next base: position 17,387,098 of record NC_133358.1, on the reverse strand, counting down.
ACCTACAAAGTGGCAATTTTAGCATGCTATAATAAATTATTTATATGGTATTTTGAGCTAAAACTTCACACATGTGCTCTGGGGACACCAAAGATTTATTTGAGATCTTAAAAAAGTCCTGTGACATGGGCCCTTTAATGCATTTTGCCTAAGAAGCGTTTTTTTTTTTTCTGAATGGCCTGAGGGTAGGATTAAACGAGAAAGTATTTGATGAACGTATATTACATGTCAGAGCTTTAAGTTACAATCATTATTGTGGCGTTTAGCGGATTTGCATCTAAACTCTTCATATAATCTTGTTGTGATGCAGAAGTTCTTTCATGACTCGTGTGGTCGCATATTCATCTGCATTATGTCAAAAGCTAGACCCCATCTCATTGTTTTCCCAGAGTAACTTCCTGCAGCACTTCCTATCCCTTCCCATGCCCAAGTCAGGCAGTCGCAGTCAGACGGTGGAGCTTCTGTCCCTCTGGCTCAAGCTTCTTCTGAACATGTCGTTCGGGGAGGATGGACAACAGATGATCCTCAGGCTAAGAGGAGCTTTGGAGATGCTGGTGGAACTGGCTCAGTCCAAACTCTTCAGCAGTAAACCCACCATCCTGCTCATTCTTCATAACATTTGCTTCTGCTCGGCTAACAAGCCCAAAGTCCTCGCCAATGGTATGACACTGTTGAAGGGTTGTAAACATTCATGCTATACTGTCTAGAGGGGCCAAACACGACTACAGTAGTTTTAAACATGTCCAAATATTGGCCGTTTAATTGCTCCAGTCGATATATTAATATATTAAGCTTTTTTATTGTCAGTTGCCATTTGTAATTTTCATGCTTGTTGAGGTTCGATAAATTTAACGCTGTGTTCAACCACACACACACACACACACACACACACGTGTTTAACTGTGTGAAGTTGCAAGTCCAGATGCATCGCTAAATAGTTTTACATAGCTAACCTACTTTCCGTTAAATGCTGTTTTTAAAAAGGGGATAAAAAATGATTGACTTCACAACCTGGCATGGATGTTTAAGCAACTTAACCATACTCAATGCTGATTATTTTGATTATTTGTATCGTTTACATTGACAAACATACTGTTCAGTACAAGGGGTTAAATTTGAATACATTTTTTAAGCATAACAATTTTGATTAATAGAAACATTGACATCATTTAAAAAAAATATTTGGCATGTCGCTATTTTGGACATTGTATATGTTACCGGGTGTACTCACACCTCTAACCAGTGATCAAACTGGTATGGGAGTCGGGCGCTCTTTAAAGGGACACTCCACTTTTTTTGAAAATAGCTTCATTTTTGTACTAAAACCGATGGAAAATTAAAAGTTGCAATTTACTAGTCCGATATGGCTGAACTATACTCTCATTCTGGCATAATAATCAAGGACGTTGCTGCCGTACCATGGCTGCAGCAGGTGCAATGACATTACATAGCACCCCGAAAATAGTATTCTTGGTAACTATCAATAGCAGGGGACTATTTTCGGGCATTGCGTAATATCATTGCTTTTATTTTCCGTCGGTCTTAGTACACGATGTAACTACAGAAGAGTCAAGTTTTAAATAGGAAAATATCCAAACTCTTTGGTTATTTTTTAGCACGATGCTAATGGTCTAATCAGATTCAATGGATGATGCTAAGCTATGCTAAAAGTGATACCACCAGACCCAAAGATCGGCTGAATGGATTCCAAAACGGTAAAAATCAAATGTTTAACTCTAGGGGGGCTGAAAAATGACCCTGTTTTTTAAAAAGTGGAGCCTTTAAAAGACCATGCCTGTTAGAGCGACTCTTGATATTGGCGAGTGAGGTTTACTTTATTTATATTTGTATTAACATGTCATTTATTTCAGATAAAGCTGTTGAGCTGCTGATCTCTTGTTTGAGCAGTACATCATTAGATATTCGTACCATTGGAGCTTCTGCAATCTGGGCTCTGTTGCATAACAATCAGAAGGTATTGTCAATAATAGTACATTTACGTTTATGCATTAAGCAGACAATTTTATCCATACCAACTTACAGTGCATTCATGCTACAGATTTGATCAATATGTATCTTGATCCTGCTCTACCAAAACTGGGTCAGTACTACTGTTATGCGGCTTTCACACGCGGTGTGCGCTGCGCTATAAAACCCATTCATTTCAATGGCTTGCGCCGTGCAAGGGCGGTTTGTTCTTGCGTCGAGCAAAGCGTGAGCGCAGCGGAGTTCAAAATAGTTTAACTTTTGCGCTGCGCTCTGTGATGATTACCTGCCCGGCCAATAGAAATGGGGCATCCAAACAAGCAAAATGAACGAAAAGCTTATACTTGGAATTCCTGGAGCTTTATAATACAAGTTTATGCTCCTACAGAGACATCGGAAGGAAAGCCGTGTCATGGAAACACGTAGCAAGTTGGCATGTCAGGTGTGTTTTAAGTCAAGTAGCTTGTTGTAGGTAGACAGCTTAAAGTTACGTGAAATGGAGACGAGCAACATCAGTCTCTGTATTCCTCATCGACTATTTAACGCAAATATAAACACTGTAGTAATTTATTGAAAACCCCGCCTACTTTGGTCTGGCCATCAGAGCACAAATCGCTTGGCTGCGATTGAACACAGCCGCGAGCACAGCGCACACCGCATCCTATGTGAAAGCCGCATTAGACTCGGGAAGCAGTTGTTTAGCAACAGAATGTAAAATAATATGTAATAATTTTTTATGTATTTAAATGTGAAGCCATCTTCTTATGCACACAACATGAACATTTGTCTTACCCTTTATCTTATCCTCTTGTGAAGGCAAAATCCACTTTGAAGTGTCCTTCAATCAGACTGAAAGTTGAAGAGGTGTACACGTCCGCCAGGAAAGGTAGGAATACATTCAGTTTGATCATTAGACAGCCGCACATTTCTACTTTTAAAGAAGTTGATTCATCAGGAATTGATCTTTGCAGAGATTTGGGTAATTTTAACATGAGTGTGTTTTTTTTTTTATAGATGCAGAGAAGAGCAGCGACAAAACCTTGAACGTCTATCTTCTCAAGTGTTTAAGAAATCTCTCGCACGTCTTCAGCTCTTAAGTGCTTCACTATTGGAAATTATGAATTCAACCAAGAATGTGAATGTTTTCAATGTTTATTTATATATTTTATGCTTTCAATAGCACATTGTAGTTGTTGATTTTCTATGAGATTATTTTTTTTAATCAGTCAATAAATAATGGTTTTAAAAATACTTCGAATAATTTGTCATTTTTATGGTAGATGCCTCACCCTTGATATGACCGAATAATAGAAGCTCATATATTACTAATAACATAAACGTATGAGGGATAGTTCACTTAAAAATGTCTCTTTTTTTCCTTACATGCTTGAAACTAAATAAATGGGAGGAACTGAGTGGGAGGGAACTATCACTACAAGTATGAATGAAACGACCTCATGACATTTCCATTTTCATTTTATCTATTTTTGATTTCATCTGTTCATGGGAAATTCAGAGATTTGTTTCCAAAGATCGATTTCGGTTTTACGTGAGAACAAAGACAAAATGTGTGGGGTCTTCAATGTTAACACCTCTGTCACAGTTTTTAACCACCAGTTGACTGCAGACTTGCAGCTGTAGACACAGTGTCTGTGGTTGACTCGACCTCCTGTCAATGCTGTATTCATTCTGTCTCAGAGAAGCAAGATGGTGGCAGTACAAAAGGATTACTGGTACTTCATGGTACTCATGATGTCGCTCTGTTTGCTTAAAGGTAATGTTTTTGAATCAAAGGTAGCTACTTTTGGGTGAGTTTCAAATGTTTGGTTTATCATAAGAATTTGTTTCCGTTCAGTAGTGGTTTTTGAAGGTTTTAATCTTCAGTAGGTATTCTTGCAAACATAGCAGATTGATAAATAGTTTTACACAAATTAAATATAATCATTATCATAATAATTTTAAATTTAAACAATTTATGACAGCAAAATGTTTACAATCAAATTGGCTGTAAGGCATTTTAACTCTTAAAGCTTGACTAGTGACGAGTTGCTGTATTTTTTTATTTTTTTTTTTTTTGATTATTTAAATTGCTAAACTTATTTTGATAAGTTAATGTAACACAAAAATCTACATTGTGATGACTTAATGATCATGTAATTTTTACAGTGCACTGCTTATTATTATTATTATTTATTATTTTCAATACAGTAAATCTACTTTTAAAATGAAGTTAATACTAGAAAGTTTCTTTTCTGTAAGCATTTATAAACAAGGATATGCTAACATATTTGTACTTAATGGAGTTAGCTGTTGTAATTGTTCAGTTTTTGAAAGCTTTAAAATGTAAAATCAATGTGAATTAGATTCAAGAGTTTTATTGTCCTATGTATAGGAAAGACTCTGTTGTGCTATACAATCAAATTCAAACTTTGTGAAACCTCTAGCAACCTAAAAATATATAAAATAAGAACAGAAACCACAGGTACAAAGTATGTGGCGGATGTGCAAGTGGGTGCAAATTCAAGTGTGAAGACTTGTAAGTTTAAAATATGTATTTAGAAAATCCTGTGTATACACACACGCATGAAGTGTCTTGGAGGCGTAAAAAGTGTTTAGCGTGATGTAAACATTGAAAATTTACTTGTGAAGAGAATGCTATATAATCCATACAATTAACCTTTAGCTTTGCGGATGTATTCGGATGTGATTACAAAACAAGGTGCATGGAGGCAGAAAACCACATGCAAATGAGGCAAAACCAGCAACACTTGTTTGTTCAACAAATGTCATTATATTGTGTATATTTGTAAATAAGCGTATTAAGAGTCACATGTGTTCATCTTTGTTTAAAACCTAAAGTTGATTAACCGGCAAATACTAAAGGTTTTGCTTTAACTGATGTGTCCATTAATGTAAAATAGTTTTGGTTTATGCTCAAGTAATGGTTAGTTTTAATAATTGTATGGTTTTTTTGTGTGTTTGTGTATTTGGCCTATAGACCAAAGATCCAAGTTTATTTTAAACCTATTCTGAAATAACATGCTTATCAATAAGGGATGCACCGAATATTCGGCCATTAAAAATGGGCCAAACTAGCATTTTCGGGTTTTGGCCGAAAGACTTTTATCACCAAAACAATGTGGCCGAAACTGTTCCCTAGCTCCCAAGGTTGTGAATCAGTCTATCGTGTATGCAGGTACGGGCACTTACAACTCACTTGATATTGGGACACTGTTCACTTAGGCTATTGTCCTGTTGTGATCATTCACAGTTGTTACTCATCAACAACCGGCAAAACCCACATCTCTCTGACTTAATTTTTAAACATTACATTGTGGAAAACGCTGTCATTATTCTCTTACATATCTGTGCATAACATTTGAAAAATATAATAAATTTTAAATATAAAAAATATTTTACAATTTTAATAAATATTAGAAAATCACTTTGTTATATTCGTTCCGCGTTACTTTCGCTCCGGTTCTCCCCTACACATAAGTGGGGTCAAGTTAAACATTTTAGTTTGAAGTTTATTTTATACTGTCCATTGCTGCAATGTGCTAAATAAATATTTGCATAATTTGTAATAGATTTATTCTTTAAAACTTTAATAGTTTTGCAAATTTTGCAATGTCTTGATTTTAGTAAGTTAGTACACATAGCCATAAATGCAGTGGTTCTAATAATTGGCATAATTTTTTTCGGTGTTTCGGCCAAGACTTTTCATTTCGGTGCATCCCTAGTATTAATATATGCTTTATTATGAGCCTTTTTACACCTGGTCACTTCATGCGTTTTCTCTAATCGAATAGCGATCCGTAAAAAGACTGTCTAAATAAACCCTGAAACGTTTTCAAGACTAATTTAAATCCGATCGCTCAAACCACTTCAGGATAACGCATTTCAGCTTAAACTGGAGATGAAACCACATGTCAGCGCTTTACTCCTCCCAAATGTAAGCAGGGAGAGAGGCAAACAACCAAACAAACAAAGATGAAACACTTGTTGCTTTATGGAGTGACGACAGTGGCTAAAAATCTTTCTAGAACCAATAAAATACTCAAATGACAAAATCAATTATATACAACAAAGAAATAAAACTTTGAGAGAGTGTTTTGTTAAGCGCTTTCTTTCCGTCGTAAACCTGTAAATCTCAATCTCCTGCTACTCTGTGCCCTTGCAACGTACAGTAAGTGCTGCCTTTTATTGTATAAGCTTTGTTTTAAGTTTTTAAGGTGAAGTAATGAATAGTACATTTGAATTTTGCGCAGGAATGGAAGATCGGATTGATATCTGTTCAGCCAAGACGCATTTATGTGGCTGAATGTTTAACCCTTGTATTGTGTTCGATTTTTGTGACTATTTTGATGGAGCGGGTCAAATTGACCCGCATTGGATTCAATGCAATTCCTTAAATATCACATTATGAAAAACAAGAAGGGATTAGGTATGAACAGAACCATTTTAGTATCAGTCTTTGTCACACATTATAAACACTTAAAATTAAAAAGTAAGATTTAAAAAAATGCATTTAACCACAATTTTTAACATGTTTGTTTTAACAAATGTTGCACAAAAATTGTTGCAACATTTTAAATTTTAATTCAACATGTTTTTTAACATACCTATGTTTAATACATCCTGAATGAACAATTAAATATTGCTGTGAAATGAAATTAAGTTTTTATTTTTCTAAACAGGCTTTTGTTCTTGAGGCTCATTGTACAAATTCAAAAAATCACTGTTTACATGATGTGCACACATCAAGCATGTGCTTTCTGACCTCTTGCATTTTACACAAATGATGCTTATTTTGGTGTCATGTTTTGTGGGGCACAGCTGGCATCACCTGTATTCACCTCTGGATTTACTGTGGGTCTGAATTCATCTGCTTTACATAGTATTTCATATACATTGAAAATAGAAATGATAGTTCACATTTACTTTTCTCTGTTTGAGGAAGTCTTTATCAGTACTGAAAATAGTGAGGAAAAGCTCACTTTTCTCTTTCCAGGGTAGTAAAATACCAAAATATATGCAATAAATGTATTTAATTTGTGTCTTGCCTTGGAACAAACAAATATGGGTCAAATTGACCCGCGAACATCAAAATCGTACCAAAAATCATTATTTGTGCTAAAAAAACCCACTTCAAAACACATCAGTGTATCCTAACTTTGCATGCATGTTCATGGCCCTAAATGAGAAAAAGTGACAAAATTTCTGGAAGAAAACTGAAACTTAAGTAGTATTTCATATACACTGTAAACAGAAATTATAGCTCACTTTTACCATCTGTGTCTGTAAAAGTCTTTTTCAGTACTCAAAATAGTGAGGAGAAGCATTTTTACCCCCATTTCAGGATAGTAAAACACCAATATAAAAACAAACACTAAAAATATATATTTAATTTAGGTCTATGCAGTTGCTTTGGAGCAAAACAAAATGCGCGTCAAATTGACCCGCGAAACTCAAAATCGTTACAAAATTATTTTGGTACACTTCAAAAAATATCAGCATGTCTAAACTTTGCATGCATGTTCATGGCCATAAATGAGAAAAAGTCAGAAAATTTCAAGAATAAAATCACAGGTTAACTGGTTTATCCGACAGCTTAAAAATCAAAACGGGTCAAATTGACTCGGAACATAATATAAGGGTTAAATAAATCAGATAGCTATCTGATCAGAAAAAACACATGAAGTGACCAGGTGTAAAAAGTCTTTAAAATAATCATTATTGCAGAGACATAAGCCAACGTACAGCAGTAGTGATATTAACCTTAACCATTTATAAAGCGTGCGTATGCACAAAACGGGTCCGGAAAAGTGCGCACACCAGTTCCCACGCAAAGGTTGTGATCTATAAAAAAAACTAACTTAATGGGAGAATAGGCTTGCAGGGTCTGAGGATGTACGCACACTTGCAGGTGATCTGTGATTTATAAATGGAACATTGCTTTGTTTTATAAGTCTTAATATTTTTTGGCATATGCCATTTTTGGCTTTTGTGCATACGTAGACTTTTAGTAAAGATCCTATGAACAGTTTTATAAATGAGACCCCTTGTGTGTCCACATACGTGGACATCACATTTTTTGTTGTTTGCACCATAATACAGTACTTAATTCTATGTTGGAACCTGTTGTACACAAACGTGGACAATTACACTGCTTCATGTTCAAAGATAAATATTTTTTTATTATATTTATTGGTTCTTCCTAACCCCACATAGCTGGAAGAAATGTGAAGGCATGTTTTCAACAAAAATCATGAGATCAAGAAATTATGATCGTGTCTGACATACAGATTATTTGTCTTTGGTCTTCTACTGTAGGTTCCTTTCAGATGAAAGCTCCAGAAACTACAGTCACACTGCAGGAGGGAATGGTTTTGGACTGCCTGTGCCCATGGGACGGTCAGCTCACAATGGTCTCCTGGACTAAAAAATCTCTTTCGCAACCTTTAGCTGTTTATCATCCTCAGTTTGGCACCAACTTTGCCCCGTCTTATGACGGTAGAGTGGCGTTTCTGAAATCCACAACTATGGATGGCAGCATTTCCATAATGAACGTTAGTGTGAGCGACATCGGTCACTACCATTGCTCTTTGCAGACCTATCCTCAGGGATCATGGACCAAAGACACTTTCGTTGAAAGAAGAGGTGACTATCTAACAAATAATAATCTAAAGTCTTGTCAACTTTTTGTGTTTCACAACTTTTGAAAGCATTGAATAACAAACCACGCTTGCTATATTTTCCCAGCAATCACCACCACCTTCTCTATTCAACCTAATACTGAGTTGGTGGCTGTAGAAAATGACAACCTGACCATTAAATGTGACCACGTGCACGAAGGGGAGGTTTACCAAGTAAGCTTAGAAAAAGTGGATCCCGAGGATGGTAGCAGCAATATTATAGCAACGTGTCAGAGGCTGGACGACGATGTGGAGCTAAAGGAGTTCAGCAGTGAAGGAATAGTGAACTGTAGTGATGCTATGGAGGTCAGTCTACACCTGACTAGCATTATTAAAGATGATGGAGGATTTTATCGTTGCAACTTTACTACAAATGTTAGTGTCCAATCCACTACAGTCCTGCTGACCACTCTATCTGCCCAAGGTAGGGTGCTTTTGAAATGCAATGCAATTGTGGGATTGTTTTGGGTCTTGCAAAGGCATGCAGTTGTAAATGCAGTGTATTACAACAAATACAAATGTTAGATGCTGCACGTGTCCCATCTTAATATGCAGAAAGCCTCAACCATGCCATGTTTATTTACTATTAACTTTCTGAGCTGAATACACAATCTGTGATTTGTTTAGAGAGCCAAACCTGCAACTTTGTCTTAAAAATAACTGCTATTTTATACATGTGCCCTTATATATAAAAATGTATGTGTCTCATTTCAGAGTTCAGAAGTTTATGGTATATGCTGTATGTGTATATTGGAGTTGGAGTGGCTGGTGGCGCTCTTCTGATAGGTCTCGTGTTACTAGTGATGTGGGCGAACAAGTAAGCTATTCTAAACTACATTACTCATAAAGATGCCTTTTTTTTTTACACTTCAGCCACCTTGTATAATCAATGTGAGGGGTATTTCCTATATGCTGCACTTTTTAGAAAAAGATGTCTCTATAGTTGTCACTAGGGTGGTAGTACCCTTTAAAAAGGTCATAATATGTATAATTTACTGTAGGTACAGATGTGTATACACTTGGTACCTCTGGGGCACTAACATCAACTCTTTAGGTGTATTTTTGAAAGGGTATTGTAATAGCAATAGCAGGAACCTAGGCTAAATTAAGTAAAACCCTAATTTCTAATTCTCATCTAATGACTTCAGGACTTCAGTCTCCTCAAAAGAGTTTTAAGATGTGCTTAGTGCCTAGATAGGTCACACTAAATACTGATACCTGAAGAAGCCATTTTGTTCAGTTTTTTACATTTTGTGTACATGTTTCCTGTTATTTTTCCTGTAAAATGTCAGGCGTGTATGTGGATGGACACGCATCTTTGTATAGGTTAAGCATTTAGGATGGTACATCTTTCAGAAAACATACAAAGAAAGAATTTTTTTGACATTTAATGACTATTTAGAGCATTGGGATTGCTAGATGAGAACTTTGGTGCTGTAACATGGCTGCAGGAGGTGCAATGACATTACGCAGCAGCCAAAAATAGTCCCCTTAGTAACTTTCAATAGCTGGGGACTATTTTTGGACGCTACGTAATATCATTGCACCTCCTGCAGCCATGTTACGGCCGCAAAGTCCTTGATTATAACACCAGAATGAGAGTATAGCTCCTAGATATATTGGCCTAGAAAATCACAACTTTTAATTTCCGTCGATCTTAGTACACGATGTAACTACAGAAGAGTCAAGTTTTAAATAGGAAAAATATTGAAAGTCTTTGGTTATTTTTAAGCCCGATGCTAATGGTCTAATCAGATTCAATGAATTATGCTAAGCTATGCTAAAAGTGGTAGCGCCAGACCCGGAGATTAGCTGAATGGATTCCAAAATGGTAAAAATCAAATGTTTAACTCTAGGGGAACTGAAATATGAGCATGTTTTCAAAAAAAGACATTTATACTTTCTTTTATATGTAACATAAAATTATAAAGTGTGCATTTCACCTCATTTTGCCAGCCCAGGTCACATATGGTCATTAAAACTGTTAAAAAAAACAAAGCAGGGCTGATCACACCAAACGCGTTTATGGCAGTTGCAGGCGCCATTTTCAAATTATTTTCTATGGGAAGTGAGCGTTATGCTCACTGTTCGTGCGTGCCGAAGGCCTGGCGTTTTTTTGTCGCCTGCCGCAGCACACTTTTTTGAAGGAGCACTGAGAGCGGAAAGCGTCCAAAAATTGTCCAATCGAATGAGGGGAGAGGTGGGCCTTCCGTTGTGGTCACAGTAGTTTACGGTTGCCTACGGTTGCGGTATTTGATTGACAAGACAGCTGACTCTGTGGTTGCCTAGCAATATAAAAAGCCACGCCGCACTGCTCGTTTTTTAAAGTGACCAAAAAAAAGGCAGTGTGGCACACCTTGCGTTTCCAAGCGCTTAAAACATGTATGGTGTGATTGGCCCCTAAAGCTGCCTTTCCACTGTACATGACAAACGACGGCCGATAGACTGGAAGAGGCTGCCGACCATCTGTGGATGCATAATTTTTGGATCTGTTTTGATCCTTTAAAAAAAAAAATTACTTGTGCAACTACACCGCATGTGATGCGTCGACCAGAAATGATCAAAAATAATCAAAACACTGTGCGAGGTGAAAATTATTCATCCTTTTTTGTTTAACTTCATTGGTAACACTTGAATCCTCTAAAAACTATTGATTACTGATAAGTAGTACATTATTATTATTTTAATTATTTTAATATTGTCAATCCTTGTCATATATGCAGAGTTGTGTATTGTTTCATTCATTTATTTATTCCACTCTGGTGAATATTGATAGATTGAAGGCTCTTGCGCTGAAATGAGCTTCTTTCCCATGTTTGCATAGATTTAAACTGAAAGCTCATTACGACTGCCACTAGGGGGCGAACTCCGACAGTCGTGTCCGAATATCGTGTACAGTGGAAAGGCGTCCTAAGACTTTTGCACAATACTGTATGATCCGTTGCAATTGTAGGGTCTCCACTATAATTGATAGGGCTTGGCTGGGGTCCCTTGGTTGTAAAATATTGAGGATGGGAAATGAAAGCAAATGCACTGCAAGTGTGGTAGTCTAGCATTATTTGATATACATGTGTGGTTTAAGAACTTTCATTATCAGTTTCCTTTGAGTTGAAACTATCAACCCAACATAGGCTTTAAAATCCTCTCCCTGCTTCCACCATATGTCCAACATGTCTGCCAGCATCACTGAGTTTACACTGAGTTTGCAGTTTATCATACTGTATGTATTTTTCTGTGACGCAAGGTTATCTGCATACTGCAGTGTTTGCTTTCCTGCTCTCTGCAGGGCTCTTCATAAATGATTAAGTCGCCCTTAATTTCTGTCATTTAGAGTAAACCGTTTCTCAACTTCTAAACTGTGGTTACAGGCGGAAAAGAAAGAGAGAGGAGTACAGAATCAAACTGCACCCTGACAAAAGACAGGTAAATATATCACAGCAATTTTGCTTCACACAGCTGCATGTGCATTTCTGCTATAATTATTTTTTTATTTTTTGCTCATTAAAATGTGGTCACTGTTAAATCATGTCAGTATAGTATAATACCCATGATGCCCCATTGCAGCAGCATTATTAAACATCTAAACTACTGTAACATGTAAAGGAATGGCAAGATCTATAACAGTATCTCTCCTGAACGGATACTAGTTTTTCAAAATGTAATTTTTTTACATCAATAGGCTTTATGCCCAGCTGCACTACTTCCTGAACTTCAGCCAGCCCCTTGTTTCCTGTCTGCCATTATTGGACAAACTGATTAATCCCGGTTTGTCTGATTATTGTTGTTGTGACTACTGAGGTTAGGCACACCTTGATTAATCAGTTTGTCCAATAATGGCAGACAGGAAACAAGGAGCTGGCTGAAGTTCAGGAAGTAGTGCAGCTGGGCATAAAGCCTATTCTAAACCGCAATAAGAGAGGACAGATTATGCTATATGCTATACTGAGAAAATAGGCAAATGTAAGGCACACTCCCAGAATGGTACTGGGATGGTACCCTTAGAAAGATCCTATTATGTATCATTCAGGTACCTTTGGGGTACTAATACCCACTATTTAGGTGCAAAAGTAAAGTTATTGGAAGGGTACCACACATGATGCATAAATGACCCCTTCAGTAATATCTATATTCACAATATATTTACAATATTGAGTGTCTTGTTTTTAAATGAGACACATTTTTATTACAATGTTATTTTATTAAGCAAATTCAGTATTAATTCAGTATGCTGTTATTGTACCTTGTATTTTCGCTATATACCAATCAGCATCCAGAACCAAAACTATTTTTTATTTCACTATATTTAAATATCGATCTTGAAGACGATGAAAATTGGTGCCATGTCCTTGCACGGTTTCCTTTTTTTTTTTTTCATTTTAACTGCCACGTGTTGCTTTCCAATTAAAAGACGCCTATAGAAACAGATACTAATGCTGGGTAACTTTAACTAACATTGCATGTTTTCCTTTCTATGAACAGCGTAACCACTATGAACACAGCTGTGTGTATGACAGGATGAAAAAAGGGACCAGAAATGGGGCAAGAGATAAAGAAATATATGTTAACTTTCAGATAGTGAAAGTGCATGAGAAACACAAACGAAAACAGAAGAGATAAAAAATCAACATCCTGTGACTGTTGGCACTCACACAACGGACCAAACTGTATCTGAATACAAAACAAGCATCATTGCCAAATAATGGCACACTTTGGCATATGAAAGTTAATGGATGTATCAGAGGGGCTGTAAGAAGAAATTCATAATAATGCAGCAAACAGCGTAAAAGTCATCATTTGATAAACTACCATCATCTTCATTACATTAACCATTCAACTAACTCAAGTCTGGCCTATCACATACATTTCATTGCATAAAGCACTGGATTTTGCTTATGATTTTGCCACATCGGGGGAGAAAGTCTATTCTGCTCTGTGAAGTCTGTTTGACAGGTAATCTGTTTATGGAGGTTTCTGGGTGATTGCTTTAAAAGCCCTGTATACGCTAAGCACGGTCCATTGTGAGCAACCTAAGTAACATTTTAGTCTGAGTCACTCTAATCATCACAAGATTGGACAAAAGTGGGGTTTTGAGTGGATGAATCCTCAAAAAATGACATCCCTGTCTCAGTTTGAGCACCATCATGCTTTCTTTACAGAAATGGAAGTACAGAGAATGAGGAATCGAAGACTCCATTACTGATAAGAGAACCGAAAATCCTTCAGCGCTTACATTCAGTTCCATGGCGGAGGTTTTTTTATTTTCTTTGTTTGACCTCAAGAAACGCATAATCTTTAAATTATTATGCTCATTGGGTATGGGATTAGATCTTTCTGAACTGCAATAAGTAAACATTTGCAGGAATAAAATGAAACATAAATCGATGCATCCATGTTTTGTTTTCTGGTCTAACAAACCAATTTTTATTTGAAAACATGACTTCCAAATGTGAAATGTTTGTGGTTGATATTATGTTAATTATACTGTTTTATTAAAGTGCACCTATTTCATTGCTATTTGGTGTAATAAAATGTATTTGCGTGGTTTATGGTTAAAAACAAATTTTTTACCACATACCGTACAATTTTGTAGCTTCAGATTTCATTCTCTTCCTGAAACTTGATTTGAAAAGCGATGTATCCCTGATTGGCCAGCTAATCTGTACGTTGTGATTGGCCTGAATACAGCTGACGTCAGCCGGAAATGTGACGCTCCTTACCATGTTTGAAAGATTCGGTTGCTAACAGGAGTGGCTGTGAGTCCGAAGCAGGAGGAATTATGATAATGTCGGCCTTTACTACATCACCAATTCCAGGAAGTAAACTGTTGACAATCCGTGTGTTTGTTGTAGTCCAAGAAAAGAGATTTACGTTGAAGACGATAACTCCCGTCATCGTTAACTTTGGGATTTGTACCTTTAGAGTATTGTTAACATGTACTAATAAACACTTACACACCAAGAAAATGTAAAATCGTGAATCGGACCATAGAAGCTCTTTAAATATAAACTCTCTCTATAGAGGTCTTCTAGCTTTTACATGGCAAGGACCCCTTAAAGGAAAACACCACCATTTTTCAATATTTTACTATGTTCTTACCTCAACTTAGATGAATTGATACATCCCTATTTTGCACTTTTAATCTTTGTACAGCGCCTCATGAATGTGTTAGCATTTAGCCTAGCCCCATTAATTGCTATGGCTCCAAACAGAGATATATTTAAAAGCCACCAAACACTTACATGTTTTCTCTATTTAAAGACTGTTACATGAGTAAGTATGGTGGCACAAAATAAAACTTTTGTTTGGAACCATAGGAATGAATGGGGCTAGGCTAAATGCTAACACATTCAAGAAGCGCTGTACAAATATTAAAAGTGCACGCATTGAAAAAAGATAGGAATGTATTAATTCATCTAAGTTGAGGTAAGAACTAGGGTTGCCGTGGTGACAGAATTTTCCCAAACCCAGTGATCCCGGTTTCACCAGGTGGGAGGGGCTTATAAATGCGCATGCAGACGTGCACATTTTACTTTCACTTTTGAATTACGCAACTGTTTAAATGCAGTGCTTGCGTACGCTGCTTTAAATCAAGTTTGAATTTGCGTGCAATGCGAGTGCAACAGCTGGTTTAATTGAGTGCTTGAGTCAAGGTGCGCAGGTAATTCTCCCAGAACCCGCCAGTCCCAAGCACAGCAACCGGCTACTTATCCATAAAAGCGCTGCTTGAATGATGGGTTTATTATTTTTCTTGATGAAAACACAACAACAAAACGATCTCGCTTATATTAAACATCATATATGTATATTATAACAAAAACGAGTAAGCACGCGGCTTCTGTCATCGTCTGGTCGGTCAGCTCATCTCGCACACTGACAGAAATAAATGAAACCTGACACCTGCTGCTCTGTGACGTTACGCGCGTTCAGCTCTGCTGAATTCAGGCAGCAGGCACATTCAGTTGTTAGTGTGTATGCTCTCTAACGAAACTAAATGATTTAATTACACAAAAATATCAAAACGACAGTGAAAGACGGTGTCGTGGTGGGCAAGTGATCTGACCGGTGAGAGGCTGAAGCATCGGTAATCACCGTTTCACCGACTATCGCGGCAAGCCTAGTAAGAACATGGTAAAATATTGAAAAACGATGGTGTTTATCTTTAATGGATAAAGAGGAGGTGCAGGGACCCCCAGTACATCAAGTTAAGATTGTACTTACTTTGTTATGATGGTCAAGTTACAAAGATATTAAAATAATCATTTTTGCCATGCTACAAAATATTTGAACTAAATGGATTTTATCATGAGAATGTTTATCTCTTCATTTTAATCTTGTTTTATTATTAGCATATTAAAGGTGCAATGTGGGAGTTTTTGGATGACCTTTTGACCGAAATACATAAGCTAATGTACTATATTAAACTATATTATCAGTGGTGTATAAAGACCTTACATACTGAACTACATTGTTTGTATTACCTAAGTATGAGCCGTTTATACATACACCGCTGCTCTCCTTACCTGGAAGTCACCACCATGTTTCTAAAGTAGCCCTAAACGGACAAACTGCTCTACAGAGCGCATTTTGTACATACGTTTTCTTAGACGACGGCATGTTTGTCCTGTGGCAGCTACCGTAGCTGCTCATTGCATTTCAAAAATCTTCAACTCGCAATCTAATCCATTTTTGTTTGAAAATATTTTTTTGCAATATTTACAGGACCCCTAGTAATAGCGTTCAAGGGTCCCCACTAGGGGTGGGCCGATACGATATTTGGTATCAATATTAGTCCGATATTTGCGAAAATGGCTGGATCGAATATCGAAGAGGCCGGGGAGTACAATCCGATCCAATACCAACACATACCTTGTCATGGCAACTTGGGGTAAAGCGCGACTTGCTGAGCAACATGAATTTGCACAAAGTTGCACTCTAAATTGTCCAAAGTTACACCTTAACATTTTGAATTGTTTTGCTGACTAACTAAAAATGTTGCCTCTAGTCTGTTTGAAACATTTAAATAAAAATGAAGCAGCAGTATTGCACAATGTTTCACTGAGTCTTAAATTTGCTTTTTGTACGGCTAACAAATGTGTTATTTGCAGCTTAATTTATTAAAATGGCGATAGAGATGGTATTGGATCGGTATCGACAGATACTCAAAGTTGTGGTATCGAGATCGGTATCAGACATGAAAAAGTGGTATCGGCCCAGCCCTAGTCCCCACACCCCCTGTCGAAGACCCATGCTCTAGGTTCACATACTCATTGCAGTAACTTATTTTAGAAACACAAATCCATTTAGTTTATTTTACTTAGTAAACATTGACATCCACACAGGACAGTTTTACTTAATGCATGGAACAAAACATAAAACAAAATGCACATTACAGAGAAGCATGAAACACACACAGTATCTTTACAACAAATGACTACTGAAAAAAATCCCCAAGGGACATTCAAAGAAATGTGTTCACAGCCTGATATATCATATCGGAGATATTATCTAATGCAGTGTTTGACCGAATATCCCTCAGAAAGCCCCTTAGACAGCGACCATTCCCTTTTTAAATCACTACAATGTACACTTTAATAAAATAGTGCTTGTCTAATTTACATTCAAGTGCTATAAACTCAAGTCAACAAGTATGGGTACGTAAATTACCCAATGCACAAAGATAGCTTTTAAATCATAAAATCATCATCATCTAGTATTTTTCATGTGCTTCAAAAACCTTGAGATTCATATTATCACATGATTATTCTTTTTTGTTTTGTTCTAGTTTTCCTATTACACAATAGACTAAGGATTGAAACTATTAGATTCGTGAATCTGTTTTGATTGTCTGTATCGAATGTATGTTTGTCATAATAGCATTTAAAAAGCCATTCAGTCCAGTTATCAGATCACCCTTTTCTTTTGCAGGGAGAGAATAGACATCATGTTCGGCTTTTAGACAAATAGGGTTTCAACATAGAAACTTAATTCAGTTACACACATTGTGGATGGCTAGAGGGATAATAATTTAATTGGCTTTCCGGCCGGAGTCTGAAGGCACTTATACATTGAGAGGAAGCTTGGTCCGGATGAACCAAACTGACATGTCCAGTGTGTAGATGGATTAGTTTCATATAAAATAAAGTTGTTTTGCTGGATTTATCCATTTGCTCCAATGCAAGCATCTTACAGACAATGAAACACAAACCGAATGAAACATAAATTAAACATCCAAGGTGCAAAGCAAGCTCTAATTTGAAAGTGCTGGGTGCAAAAACAACACAAGAGTTGTCTTTAATACAGAAGCTAATTTGCTACGTTCCCATTAAGACGCCAGACGAATTGCTGAAGAACTTGTGTAAGTGCCACAGCGCTCTTCATATTAACTGTACATCTGAAAAATAACTGCAAAAGTCCTCTTTGTTTTTTTTAAACTACACCAGAAAAAATAAAATTTATGATACAACTTTTTGGCATTTGTGTTTTTTCAACGTACAAAAAGTCTCCTATAATTCTTAATATACACACTGTTCTACAAATAATTATCATTATTATTAAGCCATACATATATATATATAGTTTATACTGTACATGTGTTTTGAGCTTTCTAAAGCTTTGGAATGTCCAAGAGTTGTGGCTTTTGTCAAGCCATGACAGTCAGTGTATATCAACGGAGCGGTGAGGTGCTGCCCTTCCTGTCGTAGCCACCAGAGGACGATGTTGCTTGCTCTTGGTTCTGCTGTTCTTCTGTCTGCGTCTGCTCGGAGAGGAAGCTTTGAAACGTCTGTGCTCGTGGAATGAGTGTCATTGTCAAGCTTGAACCTTAAGAGAGTGAGAAAGATGGTTGTGCATGTTACTGATATGGTCTTTAAACCGATTGTGTCGAACAAACCATCATGTATTGATTAACTTGTGCTTTCGAGAGCCGCATTGATTACTTTTGTGCATTAAAATTGCTCTGTTCCTTAAACAAGAATAAGATATTGGCAACTGTTCATTTATCAGGGTTTGAGACGCTTGGAGAAGAGGGAGACGACTTGATTTTCTAGAGGTGATTGTGTAATCAATTATGGATGAGAAGGAAACGAACATCCAGGGTGAGATGAGAATGCCGGAGTAAGACAGAGCTTATAAAATGAGTTTTGTAACATTCGGCAAATGATTTCATCCATAGCGACTTACATTCAATGTATACATTTTTTATCTTAGTGTGTGAAGAGTTCAAATGCAAAACCCTCTAAGTGTATCACACATTTTTTCTTGTAAATGAGCATTTTTATGTTTAGATTGAGTCATTTCTCTTTAATGGCAATGAAAAGGTTGTTAGTCAGTGATTTAAATACCTTATTTTCACAAGTATCACTTTATTCATTTTATTGGTCTTTCGCTGCAAAAACCTCTAAGTGCTTGCAAGCTTTTTGGCAAAAACATCCACTTTTATCCACTTAAATTTATGTTATTTACTGGCAACAGTTTGTTTAAAGTTAAATGAACGTTAAACATTAACATGTCTTTGTCTTAACAGAATAAAACTAGAATAACAGCCTCATGCAAAGCATTCTGGGAACCAGAATCTAAAGTAAAAAACGGAAAAAGGTTGATGAGGATTTCTGGTCCCCAGAATTCTTTCTTGTTATTTTATAGTTTTATTCTGTAAAGATAAAGACTTGTTCATGTTTAATGTTCATTTAACTTTGAACAAACTGTTGCCAGTAAATAACATTAATTGAAATCTACACTAAGTTACTGGGAAAAGCTGCATAACTCAGACTGATCTCACGAAAAGTTGTGTTATAGTCACGCAAAATTTTATCAATTTATTTGTGTCCATGGCATGAAATTCAGCTTTTTTCTTGCCTTTAGCACGAATGTCTTTTTTGTGACACTCCCACGAATTTGTATAAATAGTTTTTCGTGTGCGTTGCATGACTTTCTTTTTTGTTTCACTTTTTTTATTGTTTTCTCATAGTCTTTTCCTATTTTCTTACCATTATCGCTTAATGTTGGGGTTAGAATCACTTTACATGTTTAGACATCCTAACCTAAACCCCAATTCTAACCAAACCACAAGCGACAATCGTTTAAAATTTTTATTTAAAAATAAAAAACATCTCTCAGATTAGATCCAACGAGGGCCAGTGTTGATGTCTCATGGGTGCTGAGGTGTTTTGTCATGATTTAGAGCTGCATATTGAAATTTTTTTATGTTAATTATCTAACTGCTCGACTGTGAAGGTGCAAAACCCTGAAGGCCGATTCCCACAGTGCACATAAAAGGTCACTTTGCAAATATAAAAAAAAATGAACCCTTAGGAATATTTTTGGACTATTAATAACTTAATTGTTCATAATAAGTGGGTCTTCAGTGAATCATTGAAAATTAAGTCAGCATTAATCAGTACAAAACATTTTTTTATTATACATTTTTTAAGGAAACAACTACATAGTAAAATTTGGATACAGTTGGGTGCGGTCACCTTAAAGTGTTTCCCACTAATCTAGCCCTTAAAAATAAAAGGTGTGGCCTTTGTTTCACAGAAAAGGCTTAGCTAAAGCCAGGACTAGGCCTTAGTTAAATTAGGTAAGGAATAATTGACGACGGGCCATTGAATTATAAATAAATAATGCACACCCAATGTGGTAATGCGGCACGAAGCGGAGTGCCATTACACCGCAGGTGAGCATTATTTTCAAATAATTCAATGAAGTGGAGTCAATTATTTATAATTTATATCACCGTTACCACAGACATAGCTCTGGTGGTTATTTTAAGACATTTGACAGCTTAGGTATGTGTTTTACAGAACAATAATGAACACCCATGGAACATTTCTCAACCAATCAGAATAAAGAATGCAACAGACCCATGGTATAAGTATCTTTATACTACGGGTCCATTGAATGCTTGAATCTGATTGGCTGATGAACCTTGAGGTGAACGTGAGGTGTGCAATTATTTTCTGGGAAACGTACAGCGAAGTAGTTCCAGGCAGCTCTCTTGACCGCATTACAGTTCCATATCACTGTAATAACAGACTAACAAAAACAACATGACAGACGATTTTCCGAGGCAATAACAGCGCTGTTTAGAGACACACAGAGGTAGCCTCGTTCACACAATCTCTCTCTTGCTCACCCTCTCTCTCTTTTTATTTCTCTCTTTGTGTCTCTGTGGCTCTCGCTCTTTTTCTAATAACTTCACTATTAACTATCAATGCTATCAACGGCTAAAGCCTCCATTGCCAGCTTTAAAATAACATTTTGGAACAAGCAAAAGAGCCGTTGGATGAGACGCGGAAGAAATAGTCATGCTTACAATAGCGATTTAAGTACAAAAACCGGACGAATCCCTTTAAATAATGCACACCTCGGGTGTGCATTATTTTTCTAATAATTCAACGGCCCATCATCAATTATTCCTTACTTAATAAACAAGCCTATAGAAAAAGACGTTACTGGTGTGTATCTTGAGACAAGTCAATAGCACTGGCTTATTTTAAGATATGTAAGGGCAAGTCATTTTCAGTTGAGACACCTCCACATGTCTTCATCTAGAACTACACTGTAAAAAAAATCTGTAGAAATTACAGTATTATGCAGCTGGCTGGCAGTAACTTACTGTAGATTTTACATTTATGTTATTTAAAATTAACATGAAAATTAACATGAAACATTATCTTCTACAGTAAGTTACTGGTAATTTTTTACAGTGGAGGCCTTAAGCCTTTTTTGTAAAAACATGGACTAATTTTGTAAGTTATTTAGTCATTTCAAAACCAGCTTATTCTGGATATTACAATATGAAGGACATTCACTAAAGTTACCTGACATACTTTTTACAATGGACTGAGTTCACCTTTAGATACTTGTAAATTGGTATGCAATATGAGAGATCTTCCTTCTAGCGGTGTTTAGTTCCAACCCTGCTCATTAATTTTTTTTAATTAATGCTGTCAGACTTTTTCTCAAAATTTTAAGCGGGATTGTTCAAAGAAGGTCCTATAACAGGACTGGCATGTTTCAAAAGCACACACCATGTCCTGTAACACTCTTGATGTAAACGGATTTGAGGGATGCACTATGAGACCAAAGGCGGACGACACAAAGCGCCACTTGTCCTGGATGCTTGATAAACATATTGTAACTCTGTGGCCCCAGTGACCTAGCAAAAGAGACACCAACCACATCCTCCGAAAAACGACACTGCTTTTATTAAGCCCTAACATCAGGTCCTAAAGTCTGATAAAGCACATTGGGATTTTATTTAATAAAATGAAGAGGAAATATTTAAGATTCTGCACTGTTTCTAGGTAACTACTGTATGCACAAAAGGTCAGATGTCCAGACGTCAACTGAAGCCTATTTAAATTCTTCTCAGATCAAGCTGGGTAACATGGATCATAAGATTTTGCACAAACTTGTGGAGTTTATGATAGCTCAGGTGCATGCTGCCAGTAAAGCAAACTGAAATTCATGTATTTCACCTCAACCCTTCTCTTTAATTGTTATACTGACAAATATATTTAACTTGATGTTGTATAAAAAAACACAAACTTACCACTCCATTTACTATCTCCGGATAATTGATTATTCCTTAAAATAGGATTCTTCGTCTGATACAGGCTCAAACATAAGAGGCCCTATCTTGCACCCAGCGCAATTGACTTTGTCAGTGACGCATGTATCATTCGTATTTTGCACTGGCGCACAGCGGGTTTATCCCTCCACAGACGCACGTCGGCAAACTAGAGAATGAACTTGCGCTCCCTGGGCGGTTTAGCACAAAAAAGGAGGCGTGTTGCGGCGCAAACCATCCCTGATGCTATTTTGCCGTTTCAAAAAACAATTGCGCCACTGACCAAAAAAAACTAGTCTAAAGTCAGTGGCGTATTGCGCGTTGTTCATTATGCTATTTTAAGGGCGCATGCTTGACCATAATGTATAGCGTGCACAACGCGCACACACTTTGCTTATCTAATCTACACAGATGCAACAGTTATTTTTGCAAATCATTAATTGTTACAATAAAAAATATTAACACATGAGATAAGGGGAATCATAGTGGTGAGCATTGTGGTGATAGTTTTTATTTATTGTGTGGCTGCGTTAAAAAATTATCACGCAAATAACGATTAAAATATTTTCATAAGTTTGTTGTGTGGCTGTATTACATTTATTTTATGTAAATAATAATTAAAATGTTTTCATAAGAAACCTTTATGTATGTGAACTTGATTTGTAAGTGTACTCTGGGGTTGGACTGCTTGCGTTTTTTGGCTTTAAGCGGTGAGGGTGGACGCAGCGATGTCCTTTGCTGGGATCTGTGTAAAGGCAGATCCACCTCGCGTTACACGCCGTGCCCGATTTATGCTGGCAAGCTTGGGATTCCACCGTCTCCTGACATTATTGTAGCGCTTGCGGCGCAACGTCCTGGGGATGCCAGCTGATGAGACAATTGTGGCTATTTCCTCTCACGCCTGATTTGGGCGGGTTTTTCCTATCCCCATACAAAACAACTTCTCTGTCTTTGACTGCTCTTACAAGAACGTCGGTCTCCTTGGCTGTGAACCGCTCCTGGCGTGCGCCTGGTAAATCCGTCATAATAATAGCAACCCGCCATGGAACTTGCGCACTTGTGTTTAAAGGCAATGTTGGATGACGTTCTGATTGGTTTATTTGACGTTACGCCTAAACCACACCTATGAATAATGAACCTACTTCAGACCAACCCCTTATTGATTTGCGCCTGGTGCAAGAGTTATTTCTCCCGCCGGGAAAATAGCAACAGCGCCCAAGATCCACCCACAAAGTCAAACTTGCGCTTTGCACTTCGCCCTTGCGTTTCAGATAGTTAAAATAGGGCCCAAGGTCTGTTTACACACACACAGAGCTACTGAAATGAGCCGCTATGAGAAACAGCCAATCATAGCAGAGCTCAACATTATTATTCATGACTCTTTCAAATAAGGAAATAACAGACCATTTCATTATAGAGACAAATTCTAGGGTTGTAAATAGACACGTAAAACCGTCTCTGGATCATGTTTGCAATAAATAAAGCTTAACTATGTAGATACTGTATTAGATTTTATCATATTGCATAAATTTGTTCTTTGGCACCTTGCTAAATAGTAAAACACTAAACACTAACTATGAGACTCTTCATAGACAACTGTCCATCTTTTATTCCTTGGTTCTTTAACAGGATAAGAAAACTAACAAAAACTGCGTATTGATTTTTTTTTTTTTTTGAAGCCCAGAAATCTTCCAATATTTATTCTAAGTAATAACATTGACACAAATGGCACTCACCAATTTCAAGTGCAAACATCTAATCGGCCAACACCATCAATTTCCACCACAGGGGCTCAAACAAACAACGGCCAAAGAAGAAAACAAAGCGACAAGCTCTCGATTCTTCTTCATTAGTTTCTGCGAAACGTCAGAGGCCAAATAAACCATTTCACTTCTTTACGGCAAGCTAGTCTGTTAAAAAAAATGCCATTATACCGCAGATGTGTAGCTCTGGCCTAATTTCACATGGTAGGACGAAAAGAGGAATGATCTGGAAAACCGGCGTATTTGTTGTGTGCTGGACAGCTCCTACAGTGCCTGGGCTCCAGGTTAGAGCACAGCTGCCACACAGCACACACACACGTGTGTAGTTACACACCTATGCAAGGTTCTGGTAGTCTGATCTAACCCAGTGGGACGAGGATGATTTGTCATTGCCTTGACATTAAAGCGAAATGGTCTCCCAGTCTAACCTACACAGCGAATCCAGAACACAAGATGCAGAAAAGTGTTTTGTCCACACATCTGGACTATGTACCCTAATTGTTTGTATCTTTTAACGCACATGTAATGCATGCATATCAGACTGCCACTTCTCAGTGCCTTTACAATAGGTGAGCAGATGTCATTATTCAACACAGTCTTTCATTATAATAACAATTACAGCCAACACAATTCCATGGCAATATGTAACTATTTTATTCATACGAGCAATATGTATGCTAATTCGTATGTATGCATCTCATTTGTACTTTAATTTGCTTTCGACCCTATGACAGTGAGGTTTCATTGTTGCTTTTTAGATAATTGTACATTTTCATATGATTCACATTGAACGATCCAATACGAAATGTCCACCACATAAAAATTAATTTTACGTGTTTTGGTTGACAGATCCAAAGCAACTTATAGTGCGTTTGTATGCATTTTTATCACTTTGTGTGCCCTGGGTTCGAACCCATGACCTTTGCAAATGCAATGCTTTGCCATACAGGAGCGACAGGAGTACAATAAAGTGCCATCAGATTGTCGCAGCATCAAGTTTAAATAGTGCAGATACTATTTATACCCCAAACATAAAATTAAAATACTTCCATAATATTTGTTTTTCTACTATGGAAGTCAATGGTTACAGTTAGTTGTGTGCTTAGCATAATTTATTAAAATATCGTCTTCTGTGTTTACCTAAAAAAAGACATTCATACAGATTCAGAGCAACATGAGGATGAGAAAACAATTTTTGGGTCAACTATCCCTTAAATTATAACATTATGATTAAAAAAAAAAAAACGATTTAAATTAATTTCTAGTCTATATAGATGTACAAAACATTTTATTCTAAACAAAAAATCTTGGTGACACTGTTCAAATAGCCCGTCTACAAAGACTCGACTTTTCAGTTTCAATTTAAGTGATTGAAATTGATTCTTGTCAGACTTGACTTTCCATCACCTGGGAAAAATAACTTTTTTATTTCTTTGCATCAGTAAATTTACATCTAAACAAAATTCGGAGGACATTTTCTCTGAAAGTTAATTTCCATAACATTAAGCCTGATCTGCTTACACAAGCTGTCATCACGGGGCAGTCGCTCACCGCGAGGTGCACAGAGACCTAAAGGCCAAAGTCAATGAGACAAACTAATGAAGCAGAAAAGAAGGTGTTAGGCAAAAGACTTTGTTTCCAAGTCTGTAATTGGGTAATTAACGAACAATGCCAGTGAACTTTTAAGACCACGATTTTAGGTTAAGATTTTGTCTACGCCTTTATGTATCAATTTAGGTGCCATAACAACTTATATAAAAGTTTTACCTGTCACAGTAATTTCTTCACGCTTTAAAACAATTCGAATGTAACTTTACACCCTTGCTTCATTTAGTTTACGCAGATCTACGCATTAATATGCAAATTAGCCCCCTACTCAATAGCACAGCTCGGATTATAGATATGAATATGCAAATTAGTCCTCGTCTCCACCCTTTCGCACCACCTCGGACCATAGATATATATTTGTACATAGATGCTAAATTTGCCAGTTTCAGACACATAACTGCTAAATTAGGTTTCACACGGGTGATTCTTGCGAAATTAGACTTATGAATTGTGTCATGAAACATTTTGAAAAAAAAGTAAATGCTATCAAAATAAGAAGCATAAAGTTACAAACATCTCTTCATGTACTATTTTGCACATGATTTCAAATGACATCATTCAAACCTATTTTGTTGTTTTTTCCACATTTAAGGGGAAAATTTTCATTACCGCAATGTGTCCATGACTGGATTTGGGTTCTTTGACATGGAAAATTTATAATTAAAAAATCTAAAAAATAAAAAGCTTCAGTGCATGTTATACTATAAACATTTACAGTAAAGAAACATGTGGCATTTGGTGATCATTGGTAAATGTAGAGACAATAATAAGGAATATAAATGTGTCCAAGACCAATTTTCTCATCCTCCGCAACAATTTTCAATCATTGTTTAAGCCCTCAAAGAACTAACATTTTCAAAAAAAAAAAAAAAATGTTGTAAGGGACATAATTGACTGTGACACTCAAGATGGCTGACAGGTAAGCAATTCTTATTTTTTTCTCTTCGGATAAAAGTTGAAATTTTGTTTGTCATAGTACCTAGACAACTTTTTAGTTCTCATTACCGAAACATGAGTTTGTAAATGCATATATTTAATGTAATATCATGTTGCGGTAATGATAATTATAAAGATAAAAAAATGGTAATGATTCTATAGGAAATATTTTTAAATCCTCTAAAAATAATGGTTATAATAAGTTCAGACCTTAATCTTATATGTGCAAAAAAAAGGTTTCAAGGGCTTTTTAAAAATCCTGATGCTGGTCACCTTCTAAATCTGGATTTCGTACGAATCACCCATACGTGAACTGTGTGTTTGCAGCACTAATCTTTAAGTGCTGATGTTAACAGGTTACAGCACTTACCCTACAGTGCTGTGATCATTTCAGCCCCCGTCTATGAGGTTTTCAAACATAATATCTATGACTCTAACTACTGATTCATGCTTTAAAATGTTGATATGATTGGCTACATATTTGTGACGTTGGAAACCAAGACGATTTTAAACCGCAAGAATAAGACTGTCTCAAATTTTATAGAGAAAATAATCAGCAATGGTGTTGAATGATGAGTTTGTACATGGCTCGTCTTAAAGCATATTAAAAACACCACATAGACATATAAACAACAATAAAACCAGATTTTCCCCACAGTGGGACTTTAATAGTTTTCAATATATTTCAAAAGCTATTATTATGACAATACATTTTTTTTTAAATACGTAAATGTAGACTTGCTGTTATTTTTGTATTGCATACTTTAATGCACTGTTTACTGTATATGAATTTTTTGTCTATCTATAGCAAAACTGTAATAATTCAAGCTATTTTCAGCATAAGGTTAAGCAAAGCTGGTTAATGACTTAAAATGCAAAGCTGTTATCTGCATTATGAAACTCAGAGAAAAACATTTCTGCAAAGCGGCGAACGCCTACTGGTTTTGCTGAAGAAAAGACTAAGCGCGCACACACACACACGCGCACACACACACACACACACACAGTATAACACAATTGTCAGTAGTGAACAGAAGTGACTCAATCAAAGCTACAGAGGCAGAGGTGCAGCTGGTCTAAAAGACACATATGGGATCAATCAGGCTTATCAAACCACTCCAGAGGGTTCCCAAGACCTGAGACAGCATTACTGTACTGTGAGCGTCTCCCTCCCATCCCCATCCCCGTCTGAATCTTCAAGTAAGACTCTTTATATCATCACGACTTGCCTGTCTGGTAGGGTGGCATGAAGATTGGCTCTGCTGTATTGATTTCAGATTAGAGAGATTGTGTGGTATGTGAAGATGGACATTCAAGTCTGTATATGGACTCAGCGTTCACTCCAACACAAACAACCTTGTGTTGAGCGCAGGTGTCCTGGAAAAAGTGTGTTATTAAAAGAACTGTATGTGTGTCTGTGTTAGTGAATGCATTATATAACATGACTCTCTCTCTCTCTCTCTCTCTCTCTCTCTCTCTCTCTCTCTCTCTCTCTCTCTCTCTCTCTCTCTCTCTCTCTCTTGCTCAACAGTTCATTGTTAGGTGTATGTGTGTTGTCTGAGTAATTACAACCTTTTCTATAGTGGTGTATCTGAGGGCTACACATGAAATAATTTATATATGGTAAATAAAAATGCATAAAATATATTCATAGCTCGGAAAACAATAATTATTTACAAACCTGTGTTGATGTAAATCAGTAAATTTTTTTGGGACTTGACACGTTTTAGTGACACACTGCAACCTATAATGTTTCCTTATTGTATATTTACAAATATTTCACTTACATGCTTTTTATAAACTGTCAGTAAAAGATTTTTAAATGTTGATAACCTTACACAAATTAATACATGGGTGACTTTATTTTAAAGGAGATGTAAAATAAACCTTTGGTGTCCCCAGAGTACACATGTAAAGTATTAGCTCAAAATACCATATAAATAATGTATTATACCATGTTAAAATTGCCATTTTGTAGGTCCGAGCAAAAATGTGCCGTTTTGGGTGTGTCCTTTAAAATGCAAATGAGCTGATGAAATGCAAACAATGATCGCAATGATGGTGGTGTGTTGCAATTGAAATTTAATTGTGCTGTAAATTATTTTCTCTCTCTCTCTCTCTCTCTCTCTGTATCTCGGCATTAAATGGCTGTGCCGTGGTTAGTGCAGATTAAGTATGTGTGTCTGTGTTAGTGAATGCATTATATATGACATCATAAGCAGAGCCAAATTTCAATTACCTATTTTTTTCACATGTTGCGGAAAATGGATTTACCAAAACTAAATTATTGGGTTGATCTTTTTCACATTTTCTAGGTTGATAGAACCACTGGTGACCCAATTATGGCACTTAAGCCGCCTTTCCACTGCACACGACAAACGACGGCCGGTAAGCCGGAAGTCATTAATTTCCTATGGAGAGTCGCAAAGGGTCTGCGTGAAGTGCCGACCATCTGCGGATGCGTAAATATCGGATCCGTTTTGAGCGTTGGATCCGTTAAAAAATGTGAACTTTGGCAATACAATGATATTGGCAATCTTTGTCATA
The DNA here is from genome assembly GCF_030506205.2 of Paramisgurnus dabryanus. NCBI lineage: Eukaryota > Metazoa > Chordata > Actinopteri > Cypriniformes > Cobitidae > Paramisgurnus > Paramisgurnus dabryanus. The sequence continues at coordinate 17,357,987 of NC_133358.1, read as the reverse complement.
TATGCATAGCTGTTTATTGTTTCATTCATTTGCATTCATTTATTTATTCCACCATGGTAAATATATTAGAATGAAGCCTCTTGCGCTGGAATGAGCTTCCCTCCCATATACGATTAAACTGAAACTTCATTACGACTGCCACTAGGGGAAGAACTCCGACTGTCATTTCCGTATGTCGTGTGCAGTGGAAAGGCGGCTTTAATCATGGAAAAAGTCAGATTTTCATACCATTTTACAATGTTTGCAATTTCTACAACACTGCTGGCTAAATTTAGTTACAGTCTAGTTACAGTTCTAAACATAGACATATTATTAACAACAAATAATTGAATATTAATTTATTTATATAAAATTGGATACATTATGTCATGTAATTGTATGTATGACATTGTTGTGTCAGACCACACTTAGATTTTAAAAGTTTATATTTGAAACATTTGTAAATATTAAAGTATATAAGTTTATGTAAGTGACAGATTCCACCTAATATAATAAACCATAACCCAAAGGTCATAAAGCTTTTATATAACAGAAGATTTATTAATTGTGTGTCCTGTGTTAGGGGAGGAAGGAGGTGTGATGGAGGTGATCCATTTATAACATGAATATGACTCATATTATAGTTTACATATGACTCAGCAAATCCACACCTGCTGACTACAAATTCATCTTGCACCAAACACAGACTGACAATTGTGTTTCTGTATTTAATTTGTCACTTTGTGACTGAATTAACGTCATCATTTTCAGATGTAATTTAATCATTCATAAAAATACAGGAAGTCATGCTGTTTCCCGTCACATTTGGCTATTAACTGGAAAATGAACAGAAGTGAAATTAATCTAATAAAGAGTAGAGATATTTCATTGTACTGTATGGCGTTTCAATTACATACTGTACATCAATATGAGAAGAAACCTTTTCTTTTAAAGTTTGTTACTTAAAAAAACATTTACTTTCATTTATAACTATATCACATAAATATTGGTCTATTTTCATCTACACTGTAAAAAATGATGTGATGACTTGGCATAACTTAAACAAACAATTTAAAATTGTTTACTTTAACTTTACAAATCATGTTGATTTGACAAGTCAAAACTTATAATAGGTTCAATTGACTTGGCAAAACCAAGTTGTTTAAACGCCATGCTGATTTTTTTTACAGTGCACTAACAAATAAGAGTTTCAGACGCTTCAAACACAGCCTTAAATTTAACAATTTTAATTAATTTTTAACATGTACATAATGCACTTATATCTCAAAATAATAATACAGTATACTGTTTATTTTTACGATTTATTATATACTGGCTTAAATATGGTTTTTGTAGAGATATGAAAATAATGACTTTTCCAAATGGATCATTTAGGTGTGAATGTTAAACCAGAACAACATGAGCAGTATAGGTTGCTCATATGCATGCTCGAATGCAGAAACGCATTTTATGCTGTGCTGTATTTACAGCAGGTGGCAAAATTCTCATTCAGCACAAACAGTAAAGAGCACGCTACTGCACAAGCAAAGATCTTTGTATACTTTACAATTTCCTCCCTCCGAAAGCACAAGCTCTCAATGACTCAACAAAACCCAAACAGAGCGTCCTTCAAAATGGTGATGCACTCAATTTATTCATTGAAAGAAAGCAGCGTTTTGCTGAATTTGTATTTTTGAGGGAAGCTGATGAGAGGGGAAACATTCACTATATCAGGCTAACATCTCAACAATGGGAATGCCACAATGATGAATGACATACAGGTTTTAAGGCCGACTGCCTCAGAGGTAGATACATCAACTAAACAGTAGCCTCAAAACATTACTTCACTGATTAGTGATGTAATGACCACGGGACTGTCAAATGCTTCAGTCTGATTGGTTAAGAAATGTTAAACGGACATGCATTTTTTTTATAAACGGACACCTGACCACTTTTTTTGAAAATATTCTCATTTTCCAGCTCCCCTAGACTTAAACATTCTTACTGTTTTGGAATCCATTCAGCTGATTTCCGGGTCTGGCGCTACCACTTTTAGCATAGCACAATCTATGAAATCTGATTAGACCATTAGCATCGCGCTTAAAAATAACCAAAGCGTTTCAATATTTTCTAATTTAAAACTTGACGCAGCACCAAAAAAATAGTCCCCTTAGTATCTTTCAATAGCATGGGACTATTTTCAGGCACTGAGTAATATCACTACGCCTGCTGCAGCCATGTTACGGCAGCAAATTCTACGCCAGTTTGAGAGTATAGTTCCTAATCATATCTGCCTAGAAAATCGTAACTTCTAAGTTTCAGTCAGCCTAAGTACATGATGTAACTACAGAAGAGTCAAGTTTTAAATACAAACACTCTGCTTATTTTTAAGCACGATGCTAATGGTCTAATCAGATTTAATGGATTATGCTAAGCTATGCTAAAAGTGGTACCGCCAGACCAGGAAATCGGCTGAATGGCTTCCAAAACGGTAAAAATCAAATGTTAAACTCTAAGGGAGCTGGAAAATTTGCATATTTAAAAAAGTCGATTGTCCCTTTAAAATAATCACTTGAGCAATTTCTAAGCAATGTCTGTGGTAACCGTGGTATAAGTGGAATAATTGACTCCGGTCCTTTGAATTATTTAAAAATATACAATAGTTCTTTCTGGTTCTCAAATTAACTATAATAACTAACTTCCGGTAACAGCGCCATCTTGGACTTAGCGTAGTGAGCGTTCGTTGCCATGGCTACGTTGCACAGTGACTCTCGTGAATTGCGTGAGTCCAAGATGGCGTTGTTACCGGAAGCTAGTTATTATAGTTTATAAAGTTTGAAATATGGATATTTTTCTTACAAAATCGCATTGATTACCTGCCAAGAGTCAAGTTTTAAATAGAAAAAATATTGAACCTCTGGTCATTTTTGTGTGCAATGCTAATGGTCTAATCAGATTTAATGGATTATGCTAAGCTATGCTAAAAGTGGTACCCGGAAATCGACTGAATGGATTCCAAAACTGTAAAAATCTAATGTTTAACTCTAAGGGAGCTGGAAAATTAGCATATTTTCAAAAAAAGTGGAGTGTCCCTTTAAAATAATCACCAGAGCAATTTCTTAGCAATGTCTGTGATAACCGTGGTATAAGTGGAATAATTGACTCTAATTATTTAAAATTATACAACAGTTCTTTCTGTTTCTCGAATCTGATTGGCTAAGAGCCCTTCCCAGGCGTGAGATATTCTACTGATAACATAAGCGAGATGAAGCATAAATATATTTTTGGCAAACGGAAAACAATACACAAATACAGTCTGGTTACGATTGTTTTAATTACATAACTCAGTACTCATTAGCTACTTTATGCAAATCAGCTCCCTATGCAGAACACATCTAATACATGATCACTATGGAAACCTTCAGTGCTTAATTCATGTTTACTTAAAGTATTGAATTCAATCCAACAGTCAGCATCACATTCAACCCACTTTACCCTCACTGCCAGCAAGTTATAAATGAACATATAATGCTGATATATGCACAACAGATGTGCTGCCATATCAGGGCTTTACTCAATGTGGATTGCTGCATTGATTTACCAGACATCACAGTTAAATCCAGGCGACGGGAGGAGTCGCTCGCCAATTTATATACGTACTCCGTGGAGCTTCAGATGAAATTGTCACCTATTTAAGTACTATAGACGTTTAAAGATGGTGCTTTCAGTGAGCTGTGGAGTGGGAAGGAGCTCTGTCTCACCTTGGTAATTGCAGATGTCTCCCACGCTGTTCTGACGCGTGATGTGGTGCCAGTAAGCGCTTCGCGGGAGAGATATCGACTTTGTTAATGTGCTCTCGTTTGAAAGAGTCTGTGAGGCAGAGCGGAAAATCATTGGGTTACAATGGTTATATTTCCAGTCAGATGGGGCTTACACTGAGTGGGTTTCAAAGACCAAGCCCCATAATAATAAACAGCACCCCTTCATTAGGCTGTTTTGATCATTATACTTGACAGGTGGAGTGTGAGGTCGTTAGGGCCTTTTATAAGGAAGCGTGGCGGTACTATTAATCATAGTATTTTGTAAAAGCTAACAAACAAGACTTGTGCAAGACTATTAATGAGACTCTAGTTGGATTTCAGAACAAGCAGCAGTTTTGCAGGTGTTGAGATCTGAGCGGAGGGCCATATGGTCAAGTCTCATCGGCACTTTAAATAGTTCAAAGCTAAAACACATGAATCAAAAAAGATTTGCTTTCAATCAACAAATGTTGATAATAGAAATGGCAAAGTCATAATTCAAGACCACGTTTACATTCACCCTCGTAATGCGATTATAATGAGATTTTGGATATATTGCGATTACACTTCATCTCATGTAAACACAATACTTTGATCAAAATAACGCAATTACGCTCATAATCACAGGAAGTATAATTGTATTAACACGCAGTGTATGGCATTTTGAATCACATTACACGGCCTTGTAAACACTTTACTCGCATCTATACCGCACTAACCGAAGTGCGGATTTGTTTTTGTCACGCACCTTAAGGAGATTCTCTAGCCAAATATCGAAACAACCCCATGATTTACTCACCCTCAAGCAATCTGAGATACATATGCCCATCATCTTTCAGACAAATACATTTGGAGTTATTTTAATAAATGGCCTTGTTCTTCCAAGCTTATAATGAAAACAGGGATCAGGAAAAACTTCTGACTTTATACCCGCAAAAAGTGCATTCACCATTCACAGAGGTAATTTGCTTGGCTCCAATGGGTTATAAAAGGTCTTCTGCAGGTAATTGATGCGATTTTGTAAGAAAAATATCAATATTTTAAACTTTATTAACTATAATAACTAGCTTCCAATAACAACGCCATCTTGGACTTAACGTAGTGAGCGTTCGTTGCCATGGGTAACCAAGATGCCGTTGCTACCGGAAGCTAGTTATTATAGTTTATAAAGTTTGAAATATGGATATTTTTCTTACAAATTCGCATTGATTACCTGCAAAAGACCTTTAACTCTTTCCCCGCCAGCATTTTTTAAAGGTGCAGTGTGTAATTTTTAGAAGGATTTCTTGACAGAAATGCAAAATAATATACAAAACTATATTATCAGGGGTGTATAAAAACCTTTTTATAATGAACTGTTATGTTTTTATTACCTTAGAATGAGATTAATTTACATACACAGAGGGTCCCCTTACGTGGAAGTCACCATTTTTTGCCGCCATGTTTCTACAGAAGCCCTTAACGGAAAAAACTTTTTTTTACTAAGTTGTCTCTGTCAATTACATGTTTTTCCAGTGGTGGGTACCATAGCTTCTCTATGCGTTTCAAAACGAGGGGTGAACAGTGGACTGAGCCGTTGGTTGCAATTCGCAACCTAACCACTGGATGCCACGGCCACGGCACATCAAAAATGGGCATATCATACGCCGGTCAACAACACAAAAAAAAACATAAGCATACAACACAACATATGTGACCCTGGACCACAAAACCAGTCGTACACTGCAAAAATTTTTTAAAAAATTGTTTAGTATTTTTGTCTTGTTTTCAGTAAAAATATCTAAAAATTCTTAAATTAAGATGCTTTTCTTTATGAGCAAAATGACGTAAGAAAATAAGTCAAGTTTTTAGACCAAAAATACCAAATGTAAGTGATTTTGTGCATGAAAGAAGCAAAAAAAATCTGCAAATGGGGTAAGCAAAAAAATCTTAAACACAATATTCAAGAAAAATTCAAGAAAAAATTGCTTACCCCATTGGCAATTTTTTTGCTTGTTTAATGCACAAAATCACTTAAATTTGACTTTTTTGCTCATCAAGAAAAAGCATCTTAATTTAAGAATTTTTAGATATTTTAACTGAAAACAAGACAAAAATACTAAGAATTTTTTTCTTGAAAAAATGAATTTCTTACTTACAGTAGTATTTTTGTCATGTTTTCAGTAAAAATCTAAAAAAAAATAAATCAAGATGTATTTTCTTCATGAGCAAAATGACGCAAGAAAATAAGTTTTTAGACAAAAACTATACAATTTAAGTGAATTTGTGCGTAAAACAAAGAAAAAAGAAATCTTATTTTTAGAATTTTTTCTGACCCCATTGCCAGATATATTTTTGCTTGTTTTAAGCAAAGATTCACTTAAATTGTATATTTTTTTGTCTAAAAACTAGACTTATTTTCTTGGGTCATTTTGCTCATCAAGAAAATGCATCTTGATTTAAAAAATTTTAACATTTCTACTGAAAACAAGACAAAAATACTAAGTAAGAAAGTCATTTTTGCAGTGTAAGTCGCTTGATTTTTCAGATGTATTGCTTGATTTTTCAGAACATTTTAACCAAATGCTTTCAAAAAGTGGTGGGGACAAAATCAGCCATTTCAAAAAGTGGTGGGGACATATCCCCAGTGTAAATTACACCTATGAATATGGTTAGGTTTCTTAAAAAAGTCAAAATTTTGAGCAAAAAGCTTAGATAATTGCAATTTTGTAAAGTACTTTTGATAGAGATCAGATTCAGAGTGATTATCAAAATATACACAGAGTTTAACTGTTTTTGGATCAATGGATGCTTTAGTGTTTAATAAGTTGTGTAAGAGCGCCACCTGATGGATAATAAGGGTGTCATGATTTCAATATTAAATCGATCGAAATTAAGTCATAACCTTGAACTTCTAATTAAAAAAATGGAATTGTCGATGCTGTCACGCCCCCATGTCACATCCGGTTCCCTGATCCCTGTTTTCTACCAATCTAAGCTTGGAAAAGTAAAGGCATTTAATAAAATAACTCAAAATGTGGGTCTGAAAGATGATAGACATGTGTATCTCAGATTGCTTGAGGGTGAGTAAATCATGGGGTCATTTTTACATTTGGATACAGTATTGCTTTAAGCAAGATTTTGCCAACCACAAAAAAGATTGTACATTTATAAAATATACAGATGATTATAAAATATGTATATAGTGTCATACTATGGAATTTTTATGATAATGTAGATTACCCATATACCTGTGTGCTCTTCTCCATCTCCAACATCATGCGTTCATGCTGTTCGGCGATGGACAGGGTAGCAGAATGAACCCTCTGATAGATCATCTCACCCTCTCGGGTCTGAAATGTGAACAAGCCCTCTCCTGTATCACACATCCTGTAAGAGCACAACACACACACACACACACAGCCGTTAAGCAATTATTGCCTTCTTTTGTTCCCAGTGTACGCGAGCTCTTGTCGTAATAGGCTGAACAATAATGGACTACTTTAACGGCCTGCTGCGAAAGTGACAGCATATGTTAAACGTTGAGCCCCTACATCAGCTAATCGATAGCCAAACGGCACAATCGGGATGAAAGCATACCTCCCGGATTCGAACGTGAACCATGTGGAGTCTCTGCCGTATCTTCTGAGGGAGTTGAGCGGCCACATAACCAGCTTGACTCTGGCGTTATGGATGTCCCACAGGTAGATGTTCTCATGAGTAATCTGCATCGTGCACTCTCCATAGATGTCCAGGTTTGGAGTCGGCATCAAATAGACGTTAAATCTCTCTGAAATAATATGTAAACCAAGGGTTCACACACTCTTAATTCTTACCCAATGCTGGGTAAATATTGGACAGAACAGATGTTGGACAGAACACAAATAAATTAATCAAAATTTTCATTACTATAACACCACTTGCCTTGAGACTGTGTTGCAATGCCGCTCAAACAATTACAGAAAGTAAAAAGTTGAACATACTGTACTGTATATCGTTAATGTATAAATTTTACATCATTTTGAAGGTTTTTATTAATGGAAAATGTGAAAATAACAATTTGGAATAACATGCACCAGAAAATCATGCCAATTTTGTGATTTCTTTTTTTTATAGACTTAAATTGGAGAGTGTATTTGAAATAAATAATTTATAGGAACCCCTGCCGTAGATCAAAACAAACCAATTGGCAAAGCAACAAAATTAAAAGCAACTGTACTGACATGTTGTGAAGGGAATTAGTTTTCTTATAACATGTTAAACAGTTTCTTTCACAGGTTTGAAAAAGTCACCAACTGCTGTTTGATTGACATTTTAACAATAAAATATGCCAGAGGTGGGGTCCGTTCAATTGTCATATTTACAAATGAATAAAACCACTTAAGTAGCTTTTATATGAGCAGCTGGAACATATAACTCGTTCCTAAATGACTGAATGATAAAAACCCTGAAAAACATCCTAAAAATAATTTTTAATCAAACTACTTTCACTTCTCGCAGATGTGGTCCTTGCGTTGTACAAAGGTCAATAGCATTGCTGCCATATTGCCAAGAAAGAAACCGATGGTGAGTGTTTCCTGTGCCGACCATGGCTGCAACCACATCATCTCAATTAACTCCAAAAAGACAAGGGTGCTCTTCATAATCCAAATTAATAGTGCCTAATTATACCTAATGCTTCAACATAAGCTATGTGTCTCTCTGGAGGCACAGGCGATGTAATGTGGGGGCTATTTTAGGGATTGTGAAAATTAACTCTGATTTAATTATCGAAGCTTGCCGTTAGAGGGGTCTAATTGAAACGCAAATGGCAAACTCGCTTCTTGTTATTCATCAGTCGTCGAATGGCGAAATGATCATCCTGCTGACCTCCAGCTGATATAATCATATACATGCTGAGCTCTCATTACGAAAACAAATCGATATTCGTCTGTCATTCGATTAAAAAAAATTGACGATTGCTCTGTACAGCGCCTGTTGTGGGATAATGCTTAAATGCCTCAGCAGCACACGGAGATGAACTGGTATTGATTTTCAGAATTATGTTTAAAAAATAATCACAAGGACAGTCCTGAGTTTCTTTCAAAGACCTCGGGAAGACATGCGGTCTGTTCACAGCTGAGTTGGTGAGTCATAGATCTGTTTTGATTGGGTTACCGAGAAAAAGACATTAACGCAGAAGACCTCGAAAACCACAAGCAAGATTCAGAGTATATACAATTCAGACTACATTAAATATGACCTGATTTGCAATGAGGATAAACATAGTTTGTGCTGACCGCAATGTGTTTCTGTGGTGGATTTTTGCTCTAGGGCATATTAAAGCTAAGCTGAGATGATGAAACCATCAAATGAACCAAAAAATGTACAGCATGTATTTGAATTATTTTAATTTGAGACATTTTTGTTTACTTTTGTACAATGCTTGAAGAAAATTTGGTAACACTTTACTTGAAGGGGTGTTCATAAGACTGACATGACACCTTCATATTCATGACAAGACATGTGTCATGAACATGAAGAAGATTTTATGCATGTTTATGACAACTGTCATTAAGTGTCATTCGTTCAATGTCATTTTTAATGCAAAGATGACATTGTTTGAGACAAATTGACATAAATCTGTCATAAACACGACATACAGTAGCAGAATAATTATCAAACTTAAGAAACTACCTCGCGTACTTTCCGGACTATAAACCGCACCGGAGTATAAGTCGCATCATTAAAAAATGCGTCATTAAGACGAAATAACATACAAGTCACAGTGGACTATACGTAGTGTTTATTTAGAAAATTATTTCACAAAATCCAAGCCAAAGAACAGACATTTAATCTCCTTTATGTTCATGACACGTGTCATGTCAGTCTAATGAACACCACTTCAAGTAAAGTTTTATCCAAAATGTAAGTGCGTCTGTCATGTTTTTCTTGAAAATGAGCGATTTGCACACTATAAAAATATATCATATCAATATTTTTTATGTTTTTTATGTTACTTTAACTTAACAAATTAAGTTTAATTAAGTATAATAACTTATATTAAAGGTATAGCGGAAGATTTTCCCGAATTATTTAAAAGAACCGCCCCTCGATATTTTAAAAAAAATGCTCCCGAGAGGGAACGCCTGTTAAACGCGTGCACGAGACAGAGAGAGAGCGTGCAGGAGCTCAGTTCTTCTCTTCGCTCTGTTTACAAGTTTCGGTCGGCATGTTTACCGTGTCTGTGTGGTTCGTGACTTGTGCCAGGGCTAGCATCGCAAATCATAGCTTACATCAACTTTTACTAGCAGTGATTTTAAATGGATTTCTCCAAATAGCATGACAAAATGTACCTTTCCAGTAGAAACTTCGCGTGGGAAGCCCAACCTGTCCTTTTAGCTCACACCAGCGTGTGAAATAGTCTCCCATAAACATTCTGGTCTTGTTTCTTTATTTATAGTCCTTTCTCTTCTTGTCATACAATTCGTAGACACTTTTTCTCTTGCGACCCTCAGACATTTTGAAAAAAAAAACACAGTGAGAACGCGACCTTCAATGAATGGTTGAAACCGTAGCACAACACACATACACGTGAAAGTGCGCATGTGCAGAAAGCGAACGTAGAGGCGAGCACGTACGACGGTTATACGTCAACATATAATCAGAATGATTGACATCTGGGATGACCAATAACAGTGGTGATCCACCCAGAAAACGAAAATCTTCCGCTATACCTTTAAATAAATATTTTTTTATTCATGCTGCATTTTTTTACAGCGTATTTAGGTTATGTAATTTAGGTAAAAGGCTAAATTCGGTCAATATCCTAATATAAACTCCTAAACCTCTGGATAAAAAAATCTTGCACCTTGACATACTTGTTCATCCAATTTGTCTTCCATGCATTTAGGGGGCGTTGCTGAAAAATCGTCATGACATTAAACAGATTCTGCCAACAAACTGCTATTTCTAAATGGCCTGATGTCGAATTTAAAGCAAAATGAGTATGAAGATATAATACATGCTAGGAGTATACAATTAATATCATTATCTAATTTTTTAAGGAGGTGACGTTTAGCGGCTTTGCATCTAAGCTCTTCAAATGATGTTACTTTGTTGGGTCACCATGTCAAATTTAAAATCTGAATCTCCTTTACCATTTGGAATTGTTTCATACTGTACTTTACAGCAGTGGTTCTCACACTTTTTCAGTCTGCGCCCCCCTTGTATACAGTGCATCCCTTGGTGGCCCCCAAAGAAAATTTATGACATAAACATTCTAAAAATAAACAAAACATATTCAATTATGAATGTTAAAGGGAAACTTCACCCATTTGCATTAAGCTTTGTACCGTTAGAACCCCAGTCATGTTTTTGAATGGTCGTGCATCATTCCCTCAGTTTCCCCTGAGAGGGGAGAAATACTCATTTCAGTGAGGCACTTCCTTCTTTCAATGATGTAAAAATCGTCATTTTGCGTCATTGAAAGAAGGAAATCCTGTATCTCTGTTCAGTGTGAAAGACTACAGACACTCATTCCTCATTTTTCCAAGGTGGGGGCTATGGGTGGGACCCACTCACGCTTCAGACCAATTGCAGATCAGTGGGTGGGACTTACGAAAATATACGAACACAGACGGAAAAAAACGATCAGCCGCCATCTTTATGCTAAGCTAAGCTAAACAGAAGTTGTGGAGCGAGCCAGAATTCATGTTACAATAACAGTGGAAGTTAATCAATATTACATGGAAGAGGGTGATTTTGCCAGCGTGATGCTCTAATCCGCTGTACATTGCACCTTTATGAGCCACAATACTGCAAAGACCTCAGGCAGATGAAGGAACAGAAGCCCGAGGAGTAGGCCGGAGCCTGGGCTTCGGCTGGGTAGAGGAGCCCGTGGAAGACACCGCAACCATCGGCCTCTGCTGCGTAGAGAAGCTTGGACAGACTACTGCCTGTTTTCTCGCTGTGTGCTTGCTTTATTACATTTCTGCATCAGATAAGGATATGGACGTTTGTTTGGTGAAGGTTTCTAGGCAAGTGAGGAACTTTGCGCGCGTTTGGACATGTTTATTTCACGGACCTGTTTCGGTTTACGAGCAGACGCGCTGGGGAGTATATAAGCTTGGACGGACTCGCGCTGTTTGCTTTCGGTTTAACATTTCTGGATCAGATAAGGATATGAACGTTTGTTTTGTGAATGTTTCTGGTCGCGTGCTTATTTCAAAGACGTGTTTCGGTTTACAAGCACAAGCTCCAAGAGCTGAGGCAGCGGGTCTGTGGAGATATTGTGCAGGGGACGCGTTTGTGTGCAGGATGCAGGGATAAACGGACGTCTGACTAAAGTGAGTGTTTCTATTTTCTTTGTTATACTAAGGTGGCATTTATGTACATAATAGCATATCTGAGCGGTGTTTTATATGTCTATATTGTGAGAGCAGTGAGGCCAATAATAACACAAATGTAATTACAGTAAACAAAAGACAAAAAGAAAATTGGTAAAACTAAATAAACATTTAAAATGCATACCCTTTTTTTAAGTACTTGTAAAGACATTGGTACTGCGGATCTGAAACAGCACGTTACTGTTTGAATAAGACTTTGCTACACACCAGACCAGAGTGTTATTGTGTGTAACACAATGTCACATCACGTTTAAAAGTAAATCATGATTGGTGTCTGTCAGACACAGTGGTGATGGCTATATTCTTTGTTTTACTAACGTGGCATTTATGTACATAATAGCATGTCTGAGCCGTGTTCTGATTAATGGGAGTGGCTTGCAGAGCTGTGCATTGTGGTGCATAGTGGGAGTTGTAGTTTTTCATACAAATGTGCTCTAAAGTCACGTTCTGTCTTTTCTCGGTCAAATAGACACAAAATTCTACATTTATGTTACATTTTGACTACAAATATGACCCACTTTCCATAAAGATTAATGCTCTTATCGGTGAAATGGCCCTTTAATGCTGTTGGTTGGTAGCCTTATTTTTCTAAGATTTAATTACACAGAATTTATGATAAATCAATTTATTTTATGAAATGTCATAAAATCGGGGCCCCCCCTGGCACCAAGGCCCCCAGATTGAGAACCACTGCTTTACAGTTCTTGACTTTACTTCTAATGCAGTCCTTTAGCAAGACCATGTTAAATATGAAAGTACAACAAAATGATGCACTCAACGCAAGTTTTCAAAAATTACTAGAAAGCAAATGCAGTTGAATTCCTAGAATTTCTAAGAACAAATATGAATGATTTCAGAAGCCCTTTCTTCACCATAATCTCATCCATCTCTATGACAAGCTCCATTATGAGTAGATGCTCTGATGCACGGCAGTGGCCATTAGTGCTTAGTAAAGAACCTTGGCCCGAGTGGATCATTTATAAACATGAGAACAGACCTGGAGGGTCTGTGTTTAACAAACACATTTGGTCCCTGTAATAGAATCATTTAGGGAGTACAAGAGGAAAAATCACCCAGAAAGCCGGGCTCTAATTGGATACTGACCGTTCTGTTCCCTCTGCACCCCTGCTGCTAACAAGTCCGGTTCTCCGAGGCTGATGTCATTAAGTCGGCTACCCAGACACTCCAAACACAATAACTTCCACCACTCCTCAGCCTCCAGCTCTGCGAACACACACATCCATATCATCATGTTTACATACAAGCGTACAGTCGGGCCACGGAGAGCAGCTGGTGGAGAGAGAGGGCTGCAAACGGGAAAACAGAGCAGGAGAAAAACACATTTGCGGTTTTGGCACTAATGCAAAAGAATGAGCATGTTCATTGTTGTGGTCCAAAATTAACACTTTTATTAGCAAGAGCTTAGAGAGAAAAAGCTGAGCTGTAACACTTTTAGGACTTGCAAAAGCGTGTGTGGTTGAAGCTGGCTATTCCGCCGGGTAATTTTTAATGTTCAATGCTTACCTCCATAGCATAACACAACAATGTGTAAAATTAACACATCCTTTCTTAGAGTGTGTGCCCTCCCTTTCTCTAATAATACCATAGGTATTGCTGTACATCAATTGGTAGAGCATTGTGAAAGCCGTGTTAGGGTTATAGGTTTCGATATAGGGAACACACACTCAATACAGTATTGATAAAACCATACATCTTCAATTAACTGTAAATTGCTTTGGATTAAAGCATCTGCCAAATGCATAAATATAAATGTTATTGAATTGGACTCAAAACATTATTATGGTCAATGGAAAAACTTACCTGATCTCACTGGAACCAATTCGTATTTTGCATGTTGGCTATTCTTATAAATTTGTATTTAGTAAACTGTACAAATGTGTAGGATTATTATTAAAAAAACAATAATGAAACCCCACCCTAACCACGCACCAAAGTCGCAGGGGCAAAAGCAAATCATACAAAAATTTACAAATGTGGTCGTACTTAACTTAATACAAAAATAGCCACCTCATAGAATATATGATCATGACATGAGATTGTGTTAAAAAAACATAAAATTTTATTGGTAGCCTATAGTGCAGAATCATTATAGTTAATTCTAACTTAATAAATGTACATTTACACTAGGAATGCACCGAATGTTCGGCAATCGAAATTATTTGGCCGAAAATAGCAATTTTTCGGTATTTGACACATCAGCATTTTTATCAGTAAGGGGATTTCTAAGTGTGCTATTGACACAACAAAAAAAAAACTACCATATGTAGCCATCAAGCCAAATATTGAATTCATACAAAGAAATCTGAACATTTAAAGGTATAGCGGAAGATTTTCCCGAATTATTTAAAAGAACCGCCCCTCCATATTTTTAAAAAAATGCACACGCAACACTCTCCCTCCTCCCGAGAGGGAACGCCTGTTAAACACTCTGGTCTTGTTTCTTTCTTTATAGTCCTTTCTCTTCTTGTCATACAATTCGTAGACACTTTTTCTCTTGCGACCCCCAGACATTTTGAAAGAAAAAACACATTGAGAACGCGACCTTCAATGAATGGTTGAAACCGTAGCACAACACACATACACGTGAAAGTGCGCATGTGCAGAAAGCGAACCTAGAGGCGAGCATGTACGACGGTTAAACGTCAACATATAATCAGAATGATTGACATCTGGGATGACCAATAATAGAGGTGATCCACCCGGAAAACGAAAATCTTCCGCTATACCTTTAAGTATACAACTTGAGTCATAATAAATAAAGTGAAATGACACAGGGAATAATTATTGAACACATGAAGAGAACAAGGTGCAAAATTGCATAGAAAGCCAGTGAAATAATCACGACGTATAAAGTTAAAATTACTTAAGCTAATTCAACTTTATTTTTATAATTCATAGCAACTCCTCACTAGTCAAGAAAGTTGAAATTATTTGTAAATTCAAGTTGATTAAACTTAAAACTGTAAGTGCAACAAGGATTTTTTTACAGTGTAGGCATTCAGTAGACACTTTAATCCAAAGTTACATACAAAAGGTGAGAAAAACAACAGAGTGATTTGTCTTAGTGAGGCAATAATATAAAAATTGCTATACGAAGCCATACAAAGAAGCCTAAAGCGTTCTGTTTATTTTCAGGTAATACATTTTTCGGAGAAAATTATTTTCTGAGAAGGAGCATGTGTTTGAATTGTTTTATTTTATTTAGATTGTTCATTAAGTCCTCCATTCTTTAAAAGCTCCAGGTTAATCTACAAGAGCCTCTTAGCAGCAGCATTCTAATGAGTAAAACCCCGCAAATTAACATCCATTCAAAAGAGCCTAATGCAGTTTAGCATTATAACACAAAGTGAAGGAAGCATAAATGAATCTACGCCAGCTCGCCTCATAAGTGAATGCTGTCCACACTGATTGTTCATGAGACATGGCTATAAAACTCAACATTATGAGATTAGATTTGGATAATTACATGCCAGCTGTTAACAGATTTGTGACCTCGTCAAAATTTGTTTTGTTTGAATAACAATGCATTTGCTTGATTTGCTGCCCTAAGTATATTTAAGTGAAAGTAATTGAAGCCTAAAATTAATAAGATTGTTCAGATTTTAAATGTGAGTTTCCACACTGTATGATGTACGCAGCAAGCTATACTAATAAAGTACATCTTAATTTTGTGTCTTTTTTAGTATTTATGTGTGATAAATGGGGATCCGTTTGATTAATGAATCTGCCTTACATATAATTAATAAATTGACAAACTGACAGCCGCAGTATATACAGTAACTTTTAGGTTGCACACTACATGCTTTCTTGAATAGTACACTGTATCTTGCTTCATAATCACTTATAAAACAGAATGTCTGTGCACAACCAATTCAACACCTGGCAAAAAACCCACAATGCTTTGAAATCTCTCGACTACAACAAATCACTGTGCACTTTCCTCTTTTTTGTACAAGGTTTTCGCTGGATTTTTTGCATGGCCTCTCTCCCGAGACGGTGACCTTTAAGTGTGTCTAAATTCACACACACTTTTGGGCCCACTGAGTGGAAAATTGGATAAACAAATACTTCATCAGCATGGCAGACCCTCAGCTGTTCAGGCAGCTATGTGCACAAACACAAAGGTGCCCAGCGGAACCACAGGACTTTACAGCGCAACATCTTTAACGGATCACTCGGCGTAAAGGAAATGATGAACAGAATTCATAGTCAGGTGAAAAAACAAACATTTGGACAAGTAGGTACAGTACAGACAGACACTTAGACAGACAGACAGACAGACACTTAGACAGACAGACAGACAGACAGACAGACAGACAGACATTTGGACATATACCGACATATGGGTTAGATAAATAAGACATAGACAGAAAGACAAATAGACTGACAGACAGATACAATAAATAGACAGACAGATAGATATATGATAAATAAACACACAGACAAATGGGAGACAGAAATACATTTAGACAGACAGAAAGAATGACAGACAGACAGACAGACAGACAGACAGACAGAGACATTTGGACTGATAGATATATGATAAAACACACAAACAGATAAATAGACAGACAGAAAGACATTTGGACATATACAGACAGATGGGTTAGATAAATAAGACATAGACAGAAAGACAGACAGACAGACAGACATTAAGACAGACAGATACAATAAATAGACAGACAGATAGATATATGATAAATAAACACAGACCAATGGGAGACATAAATTTAGACAGACAGATAGAATGACAGACAGAAAGACATTTGGACATATACAGACAGATGGGTTAGATAAATAAGACATAGACAGAAAGAAAGACAGACAGACAGACATTTAGACAGACAGATACAATAAATAGACATACAGATAGATATATGATAAATAAACACAGACCAATGGGAGACAGAAATTTAGACAGACAGATAGAATGACAGACAGAAAGACATTTGGACATATACAGACAGATGGGTTAGATAAATAACAGACCTTTAGACAGGCACAGACAGACAGACAAAGTATATAGACAGACAGATAAACAGACAGACAGATATAAACAGATAAAAATTTTGATTTAGACAGATACAGGATGTGTTCATTTTTACATATCTTTGTGCGTTAAGCTTTTAACACATTATGTGTCATTTTGTGTTGATTTTGTATTAAAGTAACACAAAATGTGTTGTTTCAATAATAACACAGAGATGGGTGGACACTGGGACAACACATTTACTGTAGTGTGTTGTCCCAGAATCAACACTAATGTGTTGTTTTTAACACATTCGTTCTAAGAGTGTATTGTAAACAGAGGGATGGATGAATAGATAACAAAGAGAAGAACAGGTCAAAATACCACAAATATAACCTGACAGAATCAGAGGGAGGTCAGGAAGTGGAAGTGAAGGATCATGGGAGGTCGGCTTCCTACATGTGGCGGACATGTGAGGGACACACAGTCCATATGGCAGAGATTTGTGGGAAAGGGGAAGTTCGAGCGAGGGTGGCTTTTGGACATGTACCTGTGCCAAAATTTAAAGAGCCACAAGCAGAGTTTAACACGCCACACACGCGCACACACATAAGCCTGTTCTCCACATTAATACAAATGTGGTTTCCTACCACAAGGACAACAAGGTGATCTAAAACAGCAGGACACATTAACAGCATAATGTAAAAACTACGAATGTGTCAGATAACAAGTAAAATGACTTGGGACCAAAGACATCTTCATTCAAACGGCCTTAAGGCACGATTATATCCTTTTCAAGCTCATATCATAGGCAGCTCTTCATTTATGCCCTGTGCCCGCTCAGCCTGTTTCCCATTAACATCCTGCCTCGGAAAAAGGGGGGAGGAGAGTGGAGGCAGAGCTGAGGATGGAGAGGTTATTGTGGTAAATGGATTCAGGAGAACATTCCTCGCCTGCTCCGGCAGTGCGGAAGACCCCAGAGGTGCTAATGATATCCCAGCGGGTTCACTCTGCCGCTCCCCCTGTGCTCATACACTCCACTGCCTCCCCTTTTACTTCCTTCTTCCTCTCTGTTTTCCACCCCGAGCTGCCCTGCTGATCAGTGGCTTACCTGGGAATTCAGCTTGACAGAAAATTTAATAGCAAAGGACAAATTCAGTGCTAGATGAAGACAAGTTTTCTTCTTGTTAAATGAGGTATCTCTGTGTCCGTATAGATGCACTGGGGCCAATGGGGTCAGTGCAAGGCCAACGAACGAACGAACGAACGAACGAACGAACGAACGAACGAACGAACGAAAGAAAGAAAGAAAGAAAGAAAGAAAGAAAGAAAGAAAGAAAGAAAGAAAGAAAGAAAGAAAGAAAGAAAGAAAGAAAGAAAGAAAGAAAGAAAGGAATGGGTGGATAAAGAGAGGTATAGAGATGCAGTGTCCATCACCCACACATAACATTTTGTTCTTTTGCCTCAGTTGAATCCAACTGATCCAACAAATTGGGTCCAGAGAAAGCATTATCTGTTTTAGCACGCTTTTGTTAAAACTTATACCCTTTCCTGCAGTGGTTGGGTGATTGTAAGGATAATTGTTGGTACAAAACTGTCCTACACCTATGTCCTTTCTGTGAATTTTTGCACTTTGAAGCCAAAACCAAAAAGTTATATTTACAGCTGCAATCCATAACGTTTCCCTTTCTCTATCCATCTCTGTTTGAAACAAAAATGGCAAATATTAAAAAGTTACTTGTAAATATTTTTTATGTATATTGAACTCAAACTCACAATTAAAATCGCAAAACCATTCTTGCTCAATAACTGATTTTTGTTGATTTTTATTCTTACATGGCTCGTTGGAATGCTTGATTTCGATTGACCAGTTACGCCATTTGCAGATTTCTTATTCCCAGATAACAACCGCTTAAACTATTAAACCACGGTAACCCGAATGCCGCAAAACATGTTGACAGGTACAGTTTAATGTTATACAAAAACTAAATATGAAGAGTTTGGTTCCAAAACGCAATAAATCCATTTTTGACTAATTTCGGTAAAAACATGTTTTCTATACCAAGAAAGTGACAAGATGAAAATCACTATTTTCTGTTACAAACTTTCACGTAGCATCTTTACGTTATAAAAATATTAAAAATTAAATTCCATAATTTGATTTTCATAGATTTATTATAAAAACTGATTATTTTTCCACAAAATGCAATAAATGATATATTTTATATAAATACATGTATAAATGTGCATTCATCTTTGCCATGTAATATTCTTTTAGTTAACTAGTGGTATACACTGATTAAAAAAATAAACATTGACGTCACTGAACTTTTTTTACACCGATCAGCTGTAAATTGTTTAGGTCATGCTCGATTATATATAATATACAACTTAAAATAATGGAAAGTTTTTCATAAGATCCCGTGGGGCCAGTGTGTTAGCAGGATAGAAGCTTGATTCTGTCGGGAGAACATGCAACAGCCGACATTTTTCCGTCTCCCGAGTGCCTCTCGCATAAATTATTAGATGTTGAAGGCTTACGTTCAGAGCCGATCCTGTCCTTCTGGGGGCCCTAAGCAACTTTGTGAGGGGCCTGTTATCGCGTTCATAAAAAAACTTCACTTTCTCTGCTTAAATGTAGCTATAAACAAAATGTTAACTGAAACACATATTATCTTATAGCTGTACATTTTTGCCACATGTACATTACATTACTGATGACACTCATCAGAATACTTTATTTAATTTATTTAATTATAACATTGACACATGTTTTCTGAAAAGCCCTTAATCTGTTACATTACTTACTGTAGAAAACAAGGTCTACTGCTAAATATATAATTGAATGTAATTATCAGGGACATTTAAAATTATGAATAAAATAAAACCAAAATAGCTGTCGGATAAACTATAACAAATAACTCAAGAGATTTTCCAATTTGTTTAAAAACTAAGGCATGATCAGATTCCACAAAAAACACACCAAAATACAACAATAATTATCTAAATATGTAAACATTAGACCTAATGTGCATTGTTTTAAAATGCTAACAGGAGTCACACAACATCTTGCATGAATAAATGTGTGTTTTTAAACACGTATGAAATATTTTGATTATTAATATGTACAAGCATTTCTAACAAAACACACTGGACAAAAACTGAATCTAGGGATTTGGACTACAGTGTTTGTTATAAATCCATTGCATGGTTTTTCAAGACTAAATAGGAATTTTGTGTTTTTAATTTTTTTCTTTCCTGCTCCGGTGGATAGCTTTAATATGAAGACGCATGTTGAAAGGCGCGTCAACCACATGCGGACTGACAACTGTATTAAAGTATTGTGAGATCAGACTGCTTGTTATAATTTCGAATGGCTCCCGCGGCACAATGATGTCACTCACCAGCTGATCTGTGCAGCGCTGCATGAAGTTAAAAACAAGGGGGCCCCCTAGTGGTGTGGGGCCCTATGCAGCTCGTGTAGCCTGCTTATAGGGCGGATCGGCTCTGCTTACATTTCTTTCCCATCACAGAAAACCACCACAGGTTTATCAATGCCAACAAAGTATTATTTTGTTTTTGTTTGTTTGTTGATCACAAAGTAGAAAGTAGATGAGGAAAACTAGAATTACGTGTATTCAAAGCATCGCCTTTGTTGTTTACAATGCGTGGAATGGTGCGCTGTGATTTGTTGAGCGGATTTATTGCATTCTGCAGAAAAGGAGGACTGGCCTTTATCACGTTTTGGGAAAAAGGGAGAAAAGATGAAAGAATAACACGGCAGATATTGGATTTTGTGTAAAATAAAAAATTCACTTTTTAATACTGCCCAGATACAATACTGATTTTGGCGGTAACTATTTTTTCGTCGTTTATCGCGTTTTGGTACCAAACTCTTCATATAAATGTCTTTTAATTACATATTTTAATGACATTTGAATGTCTTATCTTAAAACCGAAAGTAAAGAGGTTTTCCTCGCAGGTCTGCATTCATTAAAAATGAGCTAATAAAATATTTTATAAAAATCATTCATCTTACTTACCTTACTTATGAGGTAAATAGCCATGTAATAAGCGGGATAATGTACACGGGCATATTTCTGCGATAGCAACGATGGATTATCCCTCACATAAATAAGTTAGGGATTGCAGCACAGGTAACATTTAAATAGTATTAATTTTGTTAAAATAATTTTTTTATATTAATACACTACAAGGTTAGTGCAACTGTCTGAGAGAAAACTTTGATCTGATTTTGACACTGCCATCATTCTCAGTGTGAAAGGAGAGAAAACACATGGGAAAATGTTTCTATTGCAAAGCATCTCATTCATATTTCAAACGTGTGTGCGTGTGTGAAGTATATTTCTTGTTTTTTTTTTTTTTACTTCTTCTCTGCCTGTTGCTTTTGGCTGCATGCTATTTTTTCCTTTTGACATATGACGCAAAAGAAATCTACTCTGTGTATCTCACTTGACTCATCGAACACTACATACAGTAGCTTGAATGTTTGGCAGCACATTATTTTAGTTTCAAGGTAAAAATAAGTAGATTAGCATCCAAGTACCTGGTATGTGAAAATCAATACTAAAGCATATTGAAGTCTAGAATTAATGAAGCCTTTTTGGATACAGTATGATCCAGCCTGTGGTGGAGCTACAACAAACTTTTTCCAGATTTGAAGCCAGTGCTTACCTGACTCACAGGCAAATGTCTTTGACGTCTCATCGCAGAAAATAATTGCCACTGCGTGTTTTTTTGTCTCGCGGGGCATTCGCGTAATGTTCTTGATGTTGTGGAGTTCAGTTATCTGCGGAAGTAAAAGGCAAAACTCATTACCAAAATTAACGAACTCAAGAGAAGCAGGAAACAACACAAGAAGAATGACACTGAGGTAATGTAGTTACTGTTATCTAAAAACAAAACAGTCTGAAATTACTGCTGCGCTCGGCTTTAGGGAGAAGGCTGGACATCTCTCTTAGCTTTTGCTGTTTCATACTAATGACAAACCCTGAATACGTGTGGGATTTATTAGCATGGATCATAAAAAACTTCAAAGTGAATTAAAGTATTCACTGTATTAACAGATGAAACATGACAGAGATCTTTTGCATGTTTATTTTCTGCCATGGTTTAGAATAGTGGCTTTTAACTGGTTTAGCGTCAATGCACATTTATTCTGGATTTTATGTTAACCAACTTAGTGCCAAAATTTTTTAGTAAATATACACGTAATATTAGGGGTGTCATGATTCTCCAAATCCTCGATTCGATTACATTTTCGATTCTAAGGTCACGATTCGATTCAATTCTCGATTTTTACTCTATTTTAATTTACAATTAAAATGTCATTAATATTTATTATTATTATTATTATTATAGTTACATATTAGCATACACATTGCGTGCTTTTCCTCCCATGTGGGTTTGTGGGCTTTACTTTACCCGAGAGAACTTGTAGAAAGGATTCCTTCTTGCACGCACATGGACTTAATGCGCACGTCTTGGACTGGCATCTGACATAAAACCAGCGGGTCATGCAGCTGCGCTTCTCTCTGTCTCACGTGGACGCGCTCTCGCATCCTTCCGAAGTCTAAACATAAACTAGTAATCTTTACGTATTTGTTCAGTTTTATGCGTTTCATGGGAGCTGAGGCAAACTATCCCTTTTGTTTAAAATATAATCCGCTGCATCTTGGCGCCTCATTCTCACGCACGTGCAGAGAGCTGCGCTCTGTCTAAAGGCAGATCAGTAGGTAGTAATCCTGTTTATGATATGCATTTCAAGGATTTGTAGCAATACATCCCTCGTGTTTAAAATATAAATATCTGAGAGGTTTTCCCCGCTTGGCAAGCCGACCAGACGTGACATGGGGGCGTGGCAGATCGACGATCCCATTTTTTTATTCGAAGTTCGAGGCTGTGACTTAATTTCGATCGATTTCGATTTAAAATCGAAATGTGACACCCTTACTTAACTCTTTCCCCGCCATTGACGAGATATCTCGTCATTTAAGAGAAAACGCTTCCCCGCCAATGACGAGATTTTCCGTCTTTCCGCAATACCGCTATTATCCGCAACTTTTTAAACCCGAAAGTATTGCCCTATGGCAAGCACCTGCATGTCCGTGTGTGTTTTAAAGATCGCTTTGAATGGGATCTCTATGAAAAGTCCGTCACAAAAATGGAATTATCTCTGCTTTTTGCTCAAAATGTGGTATTTTGCAGAAACCTATACCCATATTAAAAAGCTGATTGCAAAAGAACCACTAAAGGTAGGATGAAATGTTTTTTTTGTTTGAAAGCAGAGGGTCTGTTCTTTCATTTGGTATATTGTATGTTTATATATTTAAAGAAGAACATTTTCTGGAAGGCATTAAACTTTGCTGAAAATCATGAAAAACGCTGGCGCTGGCTGGCAACTTTTTTAAAAAACGCTGGCAGTGAAAGAGTTAATATACACTTTATTAAATTGTAAAACATTTCTTGTTTCACTTAAATTTTAAACAAAAAATTGTCTAGTAAGGAGTTGCTATAAATTATAAAAAATAAAGTTGAATTTTAGTTTTTTGACTGTGGCATAGATTCAACTAGCCTGACTACATCAGACTTTGTACTTCTGCTAAATTTCATTACGCTTCTGAGATACCTCCCATTCTAACCATTTTCCTCCGGTCTCAAAACGGCCATCCAATCAACGAACAGAGGGCGGGCTGAGAGCCGTGACATAGACGCTAAGCGGCGAATGTATGGTTGTAGTTTGTAGTGGACATGGAGGCACAGAAAGCTATTTGCTCTGTTGTGGAGAACCGGCACTTGCCAACTTAAACCCGAACAAGAAGAGTGTTTGTTAAACATTTTGAATGGAGATTATGTTGTTGCCCTACTCCCGACAGGTTTTGGGAAAAGTTTAATTTATCAACTATTACCGATTGTCAGCGAGAAACTGTGTGCAGCTTGACGTGTACAACGATCGAAAAATCATGGAGGGGAATTTCATTGTTCACAGTTAATGGTGGAGGACGCGTGGTTAAACATTCTTTGGTGACGTTCCTGATTAAACAGAAAATAAGGTAGGAAGATTTAATTTACAAATGGTTATGGCTGTCTGGTGGAAGAGTTTGAGAGGAGAGAGGGGCGTTCCTCCACTTAGACGTGAGTTGAAAGACACCGTAAGGATAGTGTTCAACTAGCTCTGGCCCGATTTACTTTACATACTCTGCAAAAGTCGTTCACAGCCATGTTAACTCCGGTTTTTCTCTCGATGGGTTTGTTTTCACATCATACATGTGTTTTACAGCAGAAATTGGATGCGGCTGAGCCGCCGCATAACGCACATCATATCCAAACGTTATGTGATTGGCTTACGTTTAGACCAATGATTTTAAACTTCAGGCAAGCCCCTCCCACGAGAAAGGATAACAATTGTCAATTTTGCCCAGCCAGACTCTGTCTATGAAGCGAAGCAAAATAGCAGAGGATGGTATTACCAGACTAAGATTCAATAAGATGTCCTCACAGATTTTGGTATATATTGACATGAGTGCATCAAAAACCGATCGGCACAGGTAGTTTTTTGCTCATTACGCCGATTTCGCGTGGCATGTAAACACCTTAACCCGCTTTCTCACGGTTTTGTCCGTGTGCGCATGTCTCCGCGTATGAAAGATAAAAGTCACACGCGGAAGTAAGCGCGAGGTAAAGTCTCCGCTCAACTATAGCAGTTGGCAGTGAAACTGTGAAAATAAAAGCTCATGTTACATTTACAGGTTCTGCAGACACGAGGAGAGATACAACAGTACAGCTTAAGACAGATATTGTTATGTCTTCATGTAAGAAAGCAAGCACAGAAGTATATTCCTCATAGAAACTTTAATATAACTAATAACTGTAAGGAACAAGTAGCATCACATGTGTACACAAGCACAACATTCTCTCTTCTTCTTCTTCACTCTTTTCTCTCATGTAAATCTCTATCAAAAAGCTTGAGTGCCATCTAGTGGTGCATTAAAGTAAGGACATCACAGATATGTCGTTGGCTTTTTGATCGACTATTATGTACTATAGGCGGTGACGTCACTGCCTGCGAGAAAACTGATAATTCTCCAAGTCCCATGTAAACGCAGTTGTCTGCATAGCCGGCTTATTGATTTGCATGTAAACGCATGAAAACAGTTTTCTGTAATAAGCAGATTTTTGATAGTTATCCGCTTATTCTGTGCATGTAAACGCACTCAGTGTCATGTTCAAGAAACCAGTCTGAGATTATTCCAGCTTTGTTTTATCTTACTGGAAGTATCCATCAGAAGATAGGCCATTAAGGGATAGACAAAGTCAGCAACAATACTCAGGTAGGCTGTGGCGTTTAAACTGTGCTCAGTTGGGTACAAGGTGTGCCAAGAAACTCTCATTACCACATCATTAAACCACCACCACAGGCCTGAACCATAGACAGGATGGATCCATGCTTTCATGTTGTTTATATCAAATTCTGACCCTGCCATCTGAATGTTGCAGGTAAAATTGAGACTCATCAGACCAGGCAATATTTTATTTTATATTCTTTCTGGTTCTCGAATCTGTTTGGCTAAGAGCTACGCAATATTGTACTGATAACGGCACAGTAACCGCTTCACCTTTCGTATCATTCCGCCACCTAGTGAATGGAGGTCCTAAACAGGCTCATCTCTGAATGGAAAAACACAGACGCGCTGTTTCTAAACACTCTCCGTGTGTCTCATTAGTTCACTAGCTCGTAAATCAGTCGGTGAATCCCAATCGGAAGTTATTATTCTGTCAAAGATCAGCGCTCTTGGATGTTGCGTTAAACATAATGGGAGTAATGTCTTGTCACATCATGTGGACACTTGGAAAGAGGAATGTAAAGACTCATTTTTTTCTGGAGCTATATCTCTTATCAGAACGCGAAAAACTGTGGAACTGCAGGTAAGCACCGCAGCTTTTAAATGTGGACATTGATCATTTATTTAATCGTGACGTGACTATTAAAACATGTTATGAGAATATCGCCACTGGTATATTTATAAGCAGCATGCAAAAACATCTCTCTGACACTTATAAAAAACAGTTATATATAGTACTGACAAGAACAAAGTTTAATAATAATCGACTGCTCGTATCGCGTTAAGAGTAAATGGGAAACCAATAGTAACATTATATAAATAACAACACAAAAGACACTAAATATGAAAAAGAAAACAAGTAATAGTTTTATCATGACACCAAATACTGCTGATTTGATCTCATTTTGACCATCAAACACAGACAAGGCGAATATCAGATCCAGGGAATCCCTGTCAGTGATGTAGCCCAGAGAGGGCGGTGGTCAGCGGGGCGAGTGAACACTGACGTCCGCTCATGCTTTGGTTCTCATACGTACCGAATCTCACTAAGCAAACGTTCAAACAGGCGCTATCTTTACTAATCGACTGTAGATTTAAATATAATAAATATATATTCTCGACTGAACCAATCTTAAAACTACACTTTGTGACCAAGAAACGTTAATATAAAGAAACGCCTATCCGTCCATTGAGTTATTATGAGATTCAAAGCAGCCGAAAGTGTTACCTGTCATTCTAGCCGCCCTCAAATCCGTGGCGGAATAAGTAGTTCTCAAACAAAGAGGCTTTTAAAATAACTCCGTTGTTGTTTTCTAGTTTTCGTTTTTCAAACGTGTGCCGTCGAACTGTTGTATAAAAGCAATATCGCTCTCGGAGTCGTGTGATATAGCTCTATATCATCACGGCTGTGATTGCCTCCGGCACTCGTGCCTCTGGCCTAATCACAGCCGTGATGATATAGAGCTATATCACACTCCTACTCGAGCGATATTGCTTAAGTATAATATTAGTGAGCCTGTGCGAACGGTAGCCTCATTTGTTTCCTGTTCTTAGCTGACAGGAGTGGCACCCGGTGTGGTCTTCTGCTGCTGTAGCCGATCTGCTTTAAGGTTCAATGTGTTGTGCATTCGGAGATGCTATTTTGCATTGCTTGGTTGTCACAAGTGGTTTTTAAGTTAAAATTGCCTTTCCATCATCTCGAAACAGTCTACCCATCTCCTCTGGCATCAACAAGGCATTTTCGACCACAAAACTGCCACTCGCTGTAAATTTTCTCATTTTCGGACCATTCTCTGTAAACCCTAGAAATGGTTGTGCATGAAAATCCCAGTAGATCAGCATGCTTTAAAATACTGCACCAACAACGTGCCATGTTCAAAGTCACTTAAAACGTATTTGAACATCAGCAAGTTGTCTTCACCATGTCTAGATGCCTTATTAGGTTGGTGCATCTGATTAGGTGATTAGCAATTTGTGCTAACAAGCAATTGAACAGGTGTATCTAATAAACTGGCCGGTGAGTGTACAGTAAATGTTCTTTAAAACAACCAATTTATAAACATACTTTAACCTTGCCAGTGTTCCTACTGTATAGTTTAATTGCTATAACATTGGGTTAGAAGCAAGATTATTGGTTTGATTCCCAGAGAACACACCTATTTATACAAGTCTATACCTTAAAAGTATGTTACATTGTATAAAAGTGTAACATTTTATTGATATAGGGCAGTTTCCTGGATAGGGCTTATGGACAGGACAGTGAGCAAGTGTCCTCTTTTTAAAGTTTCTGCTAATATGACAGTTAACAGCAAAAGAGTGCTCACTCTTCAATATTTGATTGACAGGACAGCTGCCTCAATGGTTGCCTAGCAATATAAAAAAAACGCAGCACACTGCTCTTTTCTGAAGTCAATTAAATAATGGTAGTGCGGTACGCCTCGTGTTTTTAACCATTAAAAAGCATTCTTACTCAGTCTGTTTGTATCAGCCTAATGAGATGAGACGAGACCCATTTTTAGCACTATAACCATCAGAAGAAGTCCACTATTGTAAAATAATGGGGCAGTTTCCTGGACAGGGCTTATTCTAGTTCCAGACTCAAATGCATGTTTGAGCTACCTTAATTGAAAAAAATCTTGCACTGACAAATCTTAACATATATTATATCAGTGCCATTGTTTAGTCTTAAGATGCACACCAATATTGTTGTAAGTTTTGTTTGTAAAAACTACTTAAATATCTTAAAATAACCAAAGCCTAGTCCTGGATAAATCTAAACCCTGTCCATGAAACCGCCCCTATATGAACAAAAGTCGGCATTAAAAGTTGCAACTGTCTTTATTTCCCTATCCTGATGTTTATCTAAGTAGGGATGCATATCAATTAATCGCAAATAATCTATAGCAGAATAAAAGTTTTTGTTTACTTCATCTATGTGTGTGTGAACTGTGTATAATACCTTTGTATAGATAAATGCACATACATGCATGTATATATTTAAGAAATGTTTACATTTGTATATTTATGTATCATATCATACTGTATTATATATAAATTCTTAATATATAAATATATATTTTTCTTAAAATTATACCTGCATGTGTGCATATTTATAAATATAATTATTATACACAGTTCACACATATATGATGTAAACAAAAACTTTTATTCTGCTATAGATTAATCACGATTAATCGTTATGCATCCCTAAAATGTCTAATGTAAGATGGGACTTGATTTTGTCCTTTGGGAACTGACTGGATCTCTGGAAGTTGAGTGTTTGTAATACAGCATAGCGAACAATACACAGGGATGATCAACTGCAGCAAGTCCCCAAAAACCCAGTTTTTCTTTAAAGAATATGAATAAAAATAATAATAATAATGAAGTAAACATATAAATAAATTATATATAAAAAACACTACAATATTCCATAAAAAATATGAATTGTTATTTCTGATTTCATGTTGACTTCTGTCGACTTTATAGAGAGATTTTAAGACACAACTTAATTTTGGTCATTTCAACAATCTCATAAACAAAACAATTATGACAAAATATGTTTTCCTTAGAAATCAGTTTTATGCAGCAGCCCAAGCTAAAATACCAAACATAATAAGATAATTAGGGATATGAGTAAGCTGTCACCATTCAAAAACAGCATACAATTACAATGAATGAATGCTTAAATTGTTTGGCAATGACTGCTGTTTATTTGTGGAGTAATCATCTGGGTTTTATTATTACACAACAGTAGCTGGGAAAGAATTCAAATATCAAGACACTGTCATGCATTACACAATCAATGTATACATTTTATCAGTATGTGTGTTGCCCGCGGTACGAACCAATAACCTTGTGCAAAGCTAACAGAATGCTCTGCTCACTAAGCTACATGAACTTTGATACGCAATGTTAAAAAGCAACCTAATCGTTAATAGTAAGAAATAATTAGCTGTATTTGATAGCAGATATTTGCAGTCTAGACGACATCCAGACACTATAGCTCACCTTTCAGTTTAGCCAGAGGCAATTCTTGGGTTTATAGCTTTATGTTTTGCCTGTGGCAACAGGGAGAAGTGTTTGCATTTGTATGTGTTTATTTGTCTGTATATGGTGTTGTGTGTGGGTTCAGGGATTATGAATCTGAGGAAAGGTTTGCACAAGGCTTTGCAAGAACATCTACAGCTCAGGTGCATCACAGTGAACGGATGATTCATCACTGACTGTGTTAAAGCATCCTCCATAAACAATCCTGATATCGACAATGTGCAGACTTTTAATAATGATTTAAGAAAGAATATACTGTAGCGTATTTACCATACCACAATGGCATTTTAAAGACCTGAATGGTTACATAAGGTGAACACCAAGCATGGTTATGTAGGGGTGCGCGGGGCAAAAACTAAGGCGGGGTTAGTTGTAACATGGACTGTTTACATTGTTGCACAATGTTGAGCGTTTTATTTTTCCGGTATTTTTTTCATGCTGCCAAAAGACGATCTCCCGCAAATTATTGGAAATGTATAATGTTTTTCCAGAGAGTTATTGATGAACGAGTGTTTGTGTGGCATGTAACATTTTTCATCATGTGTTTTTTTTTGGTTTCTAAGTTGGGTGTGTAAGATACCAAACCAATGCTATGTCATATTAATCAGTGTCTTGTTGACTAAAACATAGCATCGTTTTGAAATATGTCTGCAGCTCTTAGCAACTTTTTTGGTGGGCTTGAAAATATTTTGACCCAGCGGGGTTAATTGTAACGCTGTGTTACAACTAACCCCTCAGCACTTATGATATAAAAAACGGTAACGTTAGCGTAATTCTTGCCGTTGTTTTAATAGGCTACACATGAATGATTGCTGGCTGGCAACAAAATAAATGTGCCTGTCTTATCAAAAATCGTGTGTCAAATTTATTTTTGTTCATATCTTTATTATATTATAATATTGATTGAATAAGGTCACGTCAAAGATCGAAATCAAAATGAAATGAATGGCTAAAGTCAGACTTTGATGCTCATTATCTCAGAATTTGATTTTGAAACTGTAGTATGGTTATTACAGACTGGGTCACATATAAAAAAAGTTTTGTTATAATTGTTCTGCTTTTCCTCACATATTTAGACATTTGTATCCATTTATAATTGAACTATTGTTAGAAAAGGGCTGGATGAATGAATACAGTGTGGATAACTGTCTATATTAAGCAGATATATAAACAATATCCACTTCAAGTATACAGACAAAATAGTATTGAAATATTTGCCTGCAAACTTAATTTTTAGCAAGTGTTACAACTAACACCCTGCCTGTTACAATTAACCCCACCTATGGGGTAAGTTGTAACGTTTGCACTTCTGTCACGTTTGGTGTAATTGTCCAAGAATGGTAAGTACTAGAAACAAACTTCAAATGTTCATTTGTAGCAGAGATGTGTGTGTTGCTTGTGTAAAAATATAATTAATCAAACTCAAATATTTCTGTAATGATTGAGCCAAAACCAAAAAGTGTTAGGTTGTGCCCCACTCTCCCCTACTGTATAGATCAGATGTTTATAAACATTTATACATTTGCTTTAAATATAAATATGACAAAAGTATGAAGCATAAGACCTTGCTTTGATCTAGTCAAATATATACATGTTCTTCATGAACATCAAAAATCCTGTTTCAGGGTCTTCTTTTCAAATACTGATAAGCCAGATGTTGCTTTGTACCACATTCACTCATCTCTCTCTCTCTCTCTCTCTCTCTCTCTCTCTCTCTCTCTCTCTCTCTCTCTCTCTCTCTCATGTCTAATGAGTAAGCTTATTAGAAGGCTTGTTAGAGCCGATAAAGACACGTTCACACAATGCAGCAACATCAAACCATCGTGTCGTGGCCCTAATCTCCAGCCGCATCTGCGCTCATTATTCAAGAATGTTCTGCACGTTGCCAGCGTAAGATCATCAGCCATCGAACTGATGATGAGCCATAATTGAAATTTTTTCAAAGGGCTTAAGGACAGGAAATGGATGTAATTCCTAGAATTATTCACCTTAAAAGAGGGTCTGAATGCTGGGAAGCGCAATCGGAAAAAAGCCTCCTCAAAACTACATATTTTAGGAGGACAGATAATTATTGTATCTCATTTGCAAAATTAAAAAAGCAAAGAGATTTTTGCAATCAGGAGTATATATTTTATAATGATTTTAAACTTCTATTAGTCTGAAAAGCGTGCTGCTCTTACAGTACTTTAGTAAGGGACATAAAAAGCTATGCATGACTTATTTGACTTCCATAACATGAGAAACTTTTTCAGAGTTACTCTTTTATTACAACACCTGTCTGTAATTTTCAAGTGATCCTGAAGACCTTCATTAGCTTGTTTAAGTGTGTTTGATTATGGTTGGACATTGGCCCGCCAGGACCGCAGTTAAATAGCCCTGTGGTAAAATTATTTAAATTTCCAATCATCTCCACATTCTGCACCCCGATCAAATCAAATTTTTTATCACAATGACATTCAAAGTTAATGGAACGGTGCCAAAGTCTGTGCCGATGAAGGTCTGCTCGGACCAACACTCCAGAGAGAGCACATCACATTATCATCTGCCATCGCATCTGTCACAACACGAATACGCAGGCACGCGCTCGCGCTTACACCTTCAACCTGATCTACTGTCAGCTCCAAAAGTACCACACGGTGATCGCTGCAGAATGCTTATGACCCCCGCTAACTAAATAATTAGACTCTGTGTTTCTTTCACGCCATGAACCATTGAGGCTGATTCTCCTCTGTCGGAGAAGTTTCTCAAGAGGGGTGCTGGTCAAATAATTTGTGCATGTGATGAAAAGTGTTATCTTCCACCCTGGAATGTACCAAAGGTGCATGTTAAACAGAAGGGATGCAAAGGCATCCTTAACTAATTAATTCAGCAAACTGTAAACATTATTAAGTTATTAATCCAGAAGAGCAAGGTGTTGGTTATCGTTACATGCATGCTTGAGCAGTGTCGGGGTTCACGCATTACAAGTAACGTGCATAACGTAATAATGTTACTTTTCTGTAGTAACGAGTAAAGTAACGCATTACTTTTTAAATATACACATTAATATTTGAGTTACTTTTTCAAAAAAGTAATGCAAGTTACTTTTTTAGTTTATTTAATTCGGTTTAAAAAAATTATCTACTGAATTCAACTAAACATAGTCACATTATGCACTCTATGTAAACACGCCTGTGTAGGAACAGTTTGAGTCAGAAACTGAGATGGCAGGCCAGAGCGCGACATTTTTGTGATGAAATATGCAATTTCTGAATGCAGAACTTTTTAGTCAGAAAAACACCTGCAAGGCCTGAAAGAGATCAAGCCTAATCCAAGAAAAAGTAACGCAAAAGTAACGCAAAAGTAACTAAAAAGTAACGTAAGCATTCCTTCCATGAAAAGTAACTAAGTAACGTAATTAGTTACTTTTTTGGGAGTAACTTAATATTGTAATGCATGACTTTTCAAAAGTTACTTTCCCCAACACTGTGTTTGAGTACATCATTGAGGACGGAACTTGAAACATGGACGTAAGAGTTACCTTATGAAAGCTTCGAAAGTATGCAGCTTTTTCATCTGAATATTTCTCCAGCCGTCTAGGTCCTTTGCTTGACGCCTTCTTGAATACAAGCCAGCATCTTCTGAAGATCTGTTAGAGATGAGATTTATAACTGCAGCGTTAGACATTTTGCACACAGTACAACAACAACAAAAATTATTACTCAGTTTACTTTTTTTAAGAAAAGTTTGCCCACTCCCCCCAAAAAAGTAATACACAGTAGGCAATGATTTTATTATAAGTCAGTCTTATACACAAAGCACTTGTATGGCTTCAGAAGAAATGAAATACAATATGTAGATCATATGAATTCATTTAAACTGCTAGTTTTTTTACAGCTGTGGTTACTATGATCTGGTGTTACATGACAGGAGCTGTGCAACAATTATTTTAAAACACTGTGCAGGTGAGCTGACAGCAGTATTCACAAACCGGTTTAACATCACACTGGAGCAGGCCTTTGTACCAAAGTACCTCAAGTCAGCCACATGGTACCAAAACAGGCAGCAATCAAGACACTAAATGACTATGGCGTGTAACCTGTGTTGCCCCCTTCCCATAAACTGGTCAACACATTAAAACCACCTTGACCTCAACACACACCTGTGCATCTGGGTGCAAGATTTCCTCACTGGCAGACCACAGACTGTTTGCATTGGGAAGCATATCTCACCCTCCATCATACTGAACACAGGAGCACCACAAGGTTGTGTTCTAAGCCCCCTCCTCTTCTCCCTTTATACATACAATATGACTGCAAACCCTCTTATGAGACTACCACCATAATCAATTTAGCATTTGACACCATCATTGTACGAGAATAACCAACAACAAAAAGTGAGCTTACAGAGCAGAGGTCAAGAACATAGAGTACTAGAGCCAAGAGAACAACCTTACCCTCAATGCAAAAAAAACATGATGATCTTTAGAAGGAAATCAGAATGCTATGTGGACTGTGATGGTCAAAAAGAAACTACATTTCTAAAGGTTGTTGAAGAAAGCATGACTTTCACAACAGCAGCAGCTGCTGGTGAACTTCTACAGGTCAGTCATTGAGTCGGTCAACACTTATCACCCATCGCATTGCAGTGTAGTAATCCGGCAGAAAGTCTCTCCAGAGCATCATTAAAACAGCAGAGAGCATTCCTGGCTCCTAGCTTCCTAGTCTAGAGGACATTTACAGATCATGTTACACCCTGAAGGCTAAAACCATCATCAGAGACCCTTCACATCCAGGTCACAACATTTTCACCCTCCTGCCCTCTGGGAAACGATACGCAACACTGTATTCCCAAACAAGAAGATTCAAAAATAGCTTCTATCACAAGTTGCTCTATTGAACACGCCATCTTTCACATGGACCTAGTGATCTCAATCACTTCGACACATACTGCCTCTTAGTACAGGTACTGTACAGTGCAATATTTAATTGGGTAAAATTTTATTTATCACGGTCGAGACATCACCTACGCTACCTCAGCATTTGCCACTCCCTGCTATCTTTGTGTTTCACAAATATTTGTATTTTTAATATGCAAACTATTGCTTTAAGTAAAAATTTATCCTTTGAATGTATAATACAGATATCCTACAATATAGCAGACATCTGACAGGGTATTACTAGCAATGCCAATAATGCCAAAGGCACTAGGAAAAGTAAACAGTTTGCATACAATTTTAAAAACATTCCCGTAGACATCCATAAGCAATTTGGATGTTTGTCAGACAATAAAAAAGTAAGGGAAACAAAATGAAACCAATTAGCCATAAAAACCATGGAAAAGCCTTTAGATTTCAGAGCCACACTCATTTCAGTGTCCATTCGTTTGCCCCTTGCGTACCGTTTAAAGAAATAAAGAGGTGACTTCTCTCTGAAACATCCCTTCAAGCAACTTTCACACATTAAACACTCACATTCCCCAGATAGTACTCCAAGGTCAAGAGAAAAGAGAGAATGTAAAAGACTTTGCACACCGTTAAAAATAAATAAAATACAACACACACACTTATTTCATTGCATTACACTGGACATGTGGGTGATTCTTGAGAAATTTGACTTATGAAGTGTCATGAAACATTGTGATTGAAAGTAAATGCAAAGTAAGAGTATCAAAATAAGATGTATACAGTTACAAACATCTCTTCATTTACTATTTTGTACATGATTTTAGATGACATCATACAAACCAATTTTTTTTCACATTTAAGGGGAAAATTTTCATCACCGCAACGTGTCCATGACTGGATTCGGGTTCTTTTACATGGAAATATTTATTATTAAAAAATCGAAAGAATAAAAAGCTTCAGTGCATGTTATACTATAAACATTTACAGTAAAGAAACATGTGGTATTTGGTGATCATTGGCAAATGTAGAGACAATAATAAGGTATATAAATGTGTCCAAGACCAATTTTCTCATCCTCCGCAACAATTTTCAATCATTGTTTAAGCCCTCAAGGAACTAACAAATTGTTGGAAGGGACATAATTGACTGTGACACTCAAGATGGCTACCAGGTAAGCAGTTCTTATTTTTTTCTCTCCAAATAAAAGTTGAAATTTTGATTGTCATAGTACCTAGACAACTTTTTAGTTCTCATTACCGAAACATGAGTTTGTAAATGCATATATTTAATGTAATATCATGTTGCGGTAATGATCATTTTTGATAATGATTATCTAAAAAATTTAATTAATTCTATAGGAAATATTTTTTAAATCCTCTAAAAGTAATGGTTGTAGTAAGTTCAGACCTTAATCTTATGGGCTCTATCTTACACTCGGCGCAATGCAGCGCAATGCGCAACGCAAGTGTCTTTTGCTAGTTTCCACCCTGCGCAATTATCATTTTCACGTTTAGCGTCATGTTGTTTAAATAGCAAATGCATTTGCGCCCCCCTTTTGCGCCCATGGGCGTTCTGGTCTGAACACGGGGTGTTTAGGCGCATTGTTGGCGCGTTGCTATTTTGAGGCAACTAAAATAGAGCGCAATATGTTTTTTTGTTATTTAAAGAGTGCATTAGTAATATGCACCTAAACGGGACGACAACGCGGGTTTGCTTAACACATACATGAATGCGCAGCAGCACATGAAACATGAAAGATTAAAGGATTGAATGTAAAAGATTATTATTGAGTCTCTTGGACTTAAAATGAGGACTAATTATGAGACGTTAGAAGGCACAAAGAGCTGCTTCACCTGTAGCCTGGTAAGTAAATAAATGCTTTGCTTTAAACAAATGCATCTGTTTTAAATTTTTTTTTTTTTTAAATGCTAACTCACGGATTTATTGTATATGATGACCTGTGGATATGGTGAGATGAGAAACATTTTTAAGTAATGCTTAAAAAAACTGACGCTGTCCAAGTGCTGAACCTTGCGGAGAGCCGTTTGTAAATTCTTTATCTCCTGTTTGTTACAAATAAAGTATTTTTACAGTACAAACCTTTTCTTACATACTTGTAAATTTTTTTTTTTATGATATTGGATAGCCATACATTTAAAGCAATTCAAAGCCTGCTTTTTTACTTCCATGACTAAAAGAAAACGGGTTTTAAAGGTTTTAATAAAAAAAATAAAAATTTCAATACAAGTGAAAAACAACACAATTATTTAACATTAATCTTAAACTGGGGATCTTCTTCCTCCACTTAGTTTTT
This sequence comes from Paramisgurnus dabryanus, assembly GCF_030506205.2. NCBI lineage: Eukaryota > Metazoa > Chordata > Actinopteri > Cypriniformes > Cobitidae > Paramisgurnus > Paramisgurnus dabryanus. The sequence continues at coordinate 17,321,240 of NC_133358.1, read as the reverse complement.
CAGTTTACAAAGTCCGTCATCTAAATAGGGATTAGACATAGCGTCCGTGCAACTGGCTTTTAAAGGGGATGGGAGCTGAGACTCTCATTGGTTTATTGCACTTTACGCCCAAAATACTCCCATTACTCATTAAAAAAAGGACCAACCCTTTTCGACCATGCGCTCGGCGCACAAACCATTTTTCCCGTCGTTAAATTAGCAAAAGTGGGTTCGGACACGCCCATTTAGACGTTGCACTGTGTGCTTTAGACCAGTGGTTTTCAATCTTGTCCTAGGGGACCCACTGCCCTGCACATTTTGCATGTCTCCCTTATCTAACACACCTGATTCAGATCATCAGCTCATTAAGGGAGAGATCCATGAACAGAACTGGGTGTGTCAGTTAAGGGAGACATACAAAATGTGCAGAGCTGTGGGTCCCCTAGGACAAGATTGAAAACCACTGCTTTAGACAATGCGCTTAGATCGGTAAAATAGGGCCCTAAATGTGCAAAAAAAATTGGGCTTCAAGGGCTTTTTAAAAATTCTGATGCTGGACACCTTTTAAGTCTTTGATTCGTGAAAATCACCCATTTGCGTTTAATATCTTATACTGTCACAAGTCTTGTATTCACACAAAATGCCTCAAGCACCCTCAATCTTGCTGTGTGGGTAATCATAATCTTGTCTGATCAATAACCCAGTGGTTCATAATTGAATAAGGGTTTGAATAGACCTTTCTCAATGGGACCTTCCACAGCTGTTTAATGTCTCTGATTTCTCTGCATAATAAAACGTCATATATTAAAGAATGTTAGACAACTCTTCTAATGTAGTTTAACATTTTATGATGGATATTTTCCAGAGGTTTAAAAGTGCATCTGGATCAGTGCCATAGTTAATTATCTTATATTAATACTTTAATGGTACCTCGAAGCCTGGCTTTCAAAAAGAAACTCTACTCACCCACCTGCTGTGTTGAGCCAAGCAGACTTTAAAACGTATGGCCTAACATACTATTAAGGTTAGGTGGATTAATTTGTAGAAGGGTTACTCCATATCTTACTGCAGGCAGCCAATATTCATTGGTTGATGTATGTGTATTGCTGTCGCTTTCCAGTGGGATTCATATCCATGGGTGAGATTAATTTGTTTACTACGCTGATGTAGTGCAAGGCAAAAAAAATAACAATGCTTAATTTGGCACTCAACATAATTGATCTGGGTGCATTCCTGTATGTGTGCCTGGTGCGCCTGATACCAAATACCTGACGAATGTCATGCCAGAAAGTAACACAATAAAACTAACAACACACAACTAAGCAAACACATTAGCCACAATGATGGAAACGGGAAACCCAGAAATAATGACAACGCCGCACACGTGCACTGAAAAAAATGGACTTGGTGGGTCTTTGAATTTAAATAAAATAAACATGTATATGCAACACAAAATATTTATATTCCTTGTGTAAACATAATTTAATTGATTAGGATGAAAATATTTTGTTTGAATGTAAAATGAACACATTATTCTCACATTGATTAAAATTGATTGAATTGAATACTTAAAGCAATAAAATTGAGTTTGCACACAAAACGGCACCTCCTGAGCAGAAGGTGGCAGTAACGCTCAATGAAAAGGACGTCAATCGCCATAAAAGAAGAATAAACATCGTTTGTTTTGGGCGCCAAAATGAAGACGTCAGCAGCAGTCAGTCAGAAGAACTCTCTCAGACGGACACCACGTTATTAAAGTAAGTTCTATTATTTATTTATGTTCACTTTATACGTGATACATCTTCACTAGATAGACAGTTTTTTTTACAATATGTAGCCATTGCAATGACTTGTAGTAAAAATGAGTTTGGAGGATGTTGGTGGAGTAAGTTAACGTTACAGTCAGTCAGTCAGTAAGTGTAAGGCTCATAAAGAAAAACAGCATTTTAAAAATGTCAGCTGTATAACGTTATTTCACGTTTGGTAGTTTTATCCGAGTTGAAAACTGACAGATTTGAGTTGACTTTTGAGGCAATTTTTACTCAGTTGTTCTATGGAAATGGTTCAGGACAAATACAACGCTAACCAAACGTTATTCTGTCCAGAGTAACGTTATCCATGTAAGTAATTTACCAGATGATATCAATTGACTACATTTAATAATGACATTGTATGAAACAAACTGTCTGCTTAATCAGATGAACAGACCCGCGTCAGTTATTCGTGACTTCACTACGCCACGAGCAACACTTGATTCAATTAGAAAAAGCTTTTTTTAAATGCCTCGCGTGACGTCTGGTATATTAACTGAAATAAATCGCTTTGAAGTGCCACACCTTAAAGCTGACGTTTCCAGAAGAGAACCTTGTTGTTTTAAGATCTAATTTTGTCCAAAATTGCGTCCTATGACAGATATAATACTTATTTCATTATTGCTCTGTGTATGTGTGACCTTAATCATTTGAGGTTGTGTGTTGATTTCACCTCTGAATATTTCCTCTTATAGGTCCATCATCCTTTCATACGCTACACACTCAAAAGCATTGGTAAGTAATTCCTATCACTGTTTTACTGCTGTTAGGAGCTAAATCTTATTTTTGTAACTAATATACATGTATTATTCTTTGACTCGCAGTACTCAAATATACAATGGTTGGTTAATTTGTTTTCAGATAAATGCTGAATTTAAAAGAATCACTACTGTCTTATGTTCCTGCGTGTCACCTGGACCTCCAATCCAAAAACCTGACGAAACTCTTCTATCAGAAAGGAGGACAGCTAGCAAAAAGACTTCAAACAATGAATGATCAAATGACAGAAGTAAGTAATATAGATTCATAGACATTAAAATGTGTAAACATTGTTGGAAGTACAGAACATTTAGTATGTTTTAGTTACAACATCTTTTGGCACAAGGGTCATTAAAACACCTGGGAAGATTTAAAGGGGTAGTTCACCCAAAAATAAAAATTCTCATCACTTACTCCCTATCATGTTGTTACAAACCTTTATAAATGTCTTTGTTCTGATGAACACTAAGGAAGATATTTTGAGGAATGTTTGTACCCAAACCAATCATAAGCCCCATTCACTTCCATAGTGGGGAAATATAATACTATGGAAGTGAATGGGGCTCATGAACAGTTTGGTTGCAAACATTCCTCAAAATAAATGTCTTCCTTCGTGTTCATCAGAACAAAGACATTTATACAGGTCTGTAACAACATGAGAGTGAGAAAATTAGATAATTCACTTTTGCTGTGATTGTCAGGTATGGTAGCACACACTCGAAATGTGGCCTCTTTATTTAACTCATCTCAGTGTAGTGAACACACACACACACACCCAGAGCAGTGGACAGTGCAGCTGCCTTGCTTTGTAACCCATGTATTTGTAACTAATTGTAACATGCTGTGGCAATGCACATGGGTCTGTATACTTACATTTATATTTGTTTGCATTGTACTAATTTCCAATGACACTTTTATTGTAACAGTAACTTTTTTTCTGTTTCTTTAACTACATTTGTCTGTTTTGTACAGGGCATGGATGAAGTCAGCATCAGTGTGGTCATTTGAAGACACCACTGTTGGGATTTGTGCTCTCAAACAACATGCTTCTTGTGATGAAGAAGAGGATCTTTGTATAGTCCTGGAAGCCATGAAGGTGTTGCAACATCGTGCCATGTTGTTTGAGCTGATGTATGCCTTAAACCTGAGCTATCCTGATCTCCGCTTTATTTTTGAGGAAATCCAAAAGATTTTAATGGAACTGCATTGAGCGTAACTTTAACGAACTGTTTCTTTCAGTGAAAGGATCAGAAAGACTGTGCTGCTCATTTATGTTCTTTTTATTTATCTGTTTTAAGTGTTTTCTCTTATTAAAACATTAACAGTTTGCTGCTCAGAGTTGATTTTGGAAATGGTTGTTGTATTTTGTTTTTGTTGAATCTTTGATTATCAGTTTATACAAATGCTGTAGCTCTGACTTTCTGAAGGATTGATATTTTCCAGTTTGTAAATCCATTTAAAAAATAATAGTACTTACTGTTTTGCATGTCTCTTTGGAATGCAGTGTTTGTGCTTTAGCACTTCTAAATCTACTGTGATAGTAACTATTTTAAACATTTGGGTCAGTTTTACAGATGGGGCTTTTCCTAGTCCCAGACTTTTGCAATGCCATACTGTATATCAGTGCCATTGTTTTGTCTCAAGATGTACTCCAGTGTTGTTTTTGTAAGGTAGGTTTGTTTGTAAACTTTTTTTGTAAAAAATATCCTAATATAACTAGGGCCTAGTCATGGATTAATCTACAACCTGTTTGGGAAATTGCCCCTTTGTATGTACTGCATGTGCTGATTGTTGTAATAGTTATTGACTGTTGTTGAATTAATGTGTAGTGATTTAAATGAATTGATGATCTGAAAGCAGTTGTTTGCCTCAATATCACTAAACATTTGTTCAAAACTCTTTGCTTTTTATGCCAATGCAAATGTATTTTGTATTTAAAAAAGAAATAAATAACATTTGGATAATTATGGGTGATTATTCTGGTGCCAGAGACATAATGAAATTGCTTTAGAGTTACATAATCCCATAATATAAGCATTAAAAAAGCATGTTGGAATTACAGATGAAAATCTAGTCCCCTTACATAATAAAATTACTTAAACATTACAAAATAAATGTGTTATAGTAAAGAGAAATAGCACTTTGAGTCAACATATTTATATTAGACCACTTAAAACAATTAAAATGTTTTGGTCTGACACATAAAAATTAAATGAGGAAAATTATGTTGGTTTTACACAATCGGATTATGTGGGACCGATGTACACATTAAAATTACGTAAATTGAAAGGATTTTTTTTTTCAGTGTGGTTTTGTGCATTTGAACGATCCATAAATCTTGTTTCTTCGACTCTTGTGATAAGGCTGCTTATTCAGAGATGCGCCCTGTGACATGTATAAGCCAATTTTATACTGTTCATTTTTTATTTATGCTTTGCTAAAGCATACGCTATCTATAATCCAATCTGTTTTTATTGATTCTTGAGGAATTCAAATTTATTTAGGTCAACCAAAGCCAGCAAGACAACATTTCAAATAAATTGTTTTGACACTATGAGGCCTAGTTGAATGCCTCTTGACCTTCAACTTACACTTCATTTGATGAAGTGAACTTTCATAGTCTAAAAAAACCCATCTGTTATACTTAACAGACTTTAGGTTGAGCCCTAGATAGCAACTAAGTGTTGATAAATATACATGACCTAGAACATATTTTATTTACCCGTAATTTTGTGCCTCACAGACCAAATGAGAACACAGTCTAATCACATGGCATTTAAACTTGACAACAGATGCGAGTATGCATGATAAACACATTACGAAACACACCGCAATTTCCCAAAGGAAAGAACAAACACAAATGAGATCTTGTATCTCCATTGTTTCTCTTAGATAGTAATGAGATGGAAATGAAGAGCAAATTGAGACTTTTGCTGAAGTCTCCTGTTTCTCACATTTACAATACTGTGGTAGCCTTACCTTAATGCAGTCTAAAAAATGCAAGGTTATTTTCAATCCAGTGTTGGAAAAAGGGACAAATCTATTAGGTGGTAACTTAACCGATGCTGTGTTGTTTCAACCCAAAATGTTGGGTCGTTTTAACTATGCATTGTTGGGTTGAAAATAAACACTTTCTGGGTTAATTTAACCCAGCAGCTGGGTTTGTCCCTTTATCACCCAATGCTGGGTTGAAAATAACCCAGGATTTTACACATAAAAGCAACCAAACAATTATGACTACTATAGTTAAACCATACACCATAAAAATAACATATATTTTATGTTACTTCAACTTAACGAATTAAGTTAAACAAATTCACTGGTAAGTCAAAACTTAAAATAGTAGCTTGAATTGACCAAGTTGTTTTAACTTTATGCTGTATGTTACAATAAATTACTCATAGTTATACTAGGGGTGTAAATCGGACAGTTCATTACGATTCGATACAAAATGGATTTTCTATGCCAGCGATACAATTTTTGCCGATACATCAAACACTTCTTCAATGCGATTGGATCAGATTCGATTAATTTATTTATATTTTTATATTACATGCCTAGTTAAGCAGTTACATTTCTACTTGCAAATGCAATCAAAATATATACAGTAATATGAATATTTAATTAAACTCTTTGAAAATGGCACAATCTTTGTCCCAATTGCAACATTTACAACATCATTTTTTTAATAAAGCAAAATGAATAATGGGTCCCATTAAAATGTCACATAAAATCAAGCTTATGATGGCAGTATTTTGGGCTAAAATGTGCAATAGTCACAATCACTAAGGTAGTTTTAGGATTACTACTTTAGTTTATGTTTAGACTTCGGACACATGCGAGAGCGCGTGCACGTGAGACAGAGAGAAGTGCAGTTGATCATGACGCGCTGGATTTAGGTGCTGGAAGGAGTCCAAGATGCCCGCATTAAGTACAGGTGCGTGCAAGAAGGAATCCTCTCTCTACAAGCTCTCTGCGTAAAGTGAACCCCACAAACCCTCATGCGAGGAAAAGCATGCAATGTGCATGTTAATGTAAAACTATGATAATAATAATAATAATAACCATTCGCCAACTATCATCATGACTATCGCCATGAAAGCCTGCCATTGGTGATATTTCTGAAGATCATTGATACACGATACTATCGTCTATCGGCACAACCCTATCGTGTACTAAGACCGATGGAAAATTTAAAGTTGTGATTTTCTAGGCAGATATGGCTAGGAACTATACTCTCATTCCGATGTAATAATTAAGGACTTTGCTGATGTAACATGGCTGCAGCAGGCGCAATGATATTACACAGCAGCCGAAAATAGTCCCCTTGGTAACTTTCAATAGCAGTGGACTATTTTCAGCTGCTGTGTAATGTAGGGGGGCTGGAAAATAAGCATATTTTAAGCATTTGATCTGTCACACAACATCAGATCTAACAGTCAAACAAGTGCTGCAGTGGTCTCTTTTAAACATGTTCAGGAGAGAGGACACTGCGTTTTTCATTGACAATATCACACTCGTCTTCTTTTTTATTTTTTTTATTTTTATTTTTATATTATTTTTTTGGCCCATTTTGCCTTTATTGATAGACAGTAAGTGATTGAGAGGCGACAGGAAAGTACAGGGTGAAGAGAGGGGTATGGAATCGGCAAAGGACCTCGAGCCGGGATTCGAACTCGGGTCGCCGGAAGTGTGTCTGCACCATATGTCGGAGCACTGTCCACTACACCATCGGCTCCGACATCACGCTCGTCTTCTATCTCTTTCGCTGAGTTTTTACTGCTATAACTGCTTTGTTGCTGATGAAAATAAAACAAAAATGTGCGTTTGGCAAAAAGGCGTAGATGGATGTTAAGTCTAGGAACGAGGACATGGAGAGTGTCAAAATAAAGGTACCTCAAATAGATTATTTACATGTGACATCGATGCATCTGATTGTTAGAAATAAAATCGATGCATCGATCCATATCGATGTATTATTACACCCCTAATAATAATCATTTATCATGATTTTTGTGGTAAAACCAGGGTTTTACAAATAATAATCAATGCTCCAAACAACCATGGCTACTACACCTTTACTTTAATAAAACCATGCTTAAGTTTCATAAAGGTTCCCTGTATCACTTATAGGGACATATTTATCTTAATAGTGCCATACACTGTACTCAGGTGTCTTTAATAAAAATATAGTAATTTAAAGGGGACAGAGAATAACATTTTTTTACCTCGTCTTTGTTGAATAATGGTAGTCTACCCGCATTCACGAACATACAAAAAGTGCTAGACATGCTAAACATCTCAGTCTCATAGAAATTCCTCTTTTAGAAATGTCAGCCAGAAAACGGCCCAATCTGAAAAACTGATGCTTATGACATCACAGGCATCTCACTGCCCCTCCACTTTAAAATAATTGGCTACATTTTTTGAGTGGCAGCAAAGTCAGCCAATCAGTAATGAGATTGCAAGTTAAGCCAGTAGGGAGAGCCAAATAGGTGCAAAACCACTTGTTTAAAATCCCCCACCCTAATAGAGCTATCTGAGAGAGGTTTTTAGGAAGCTTCTAAGGCATTACAGACCCAAACAAAAAAAAATTTGTCTACATGTCACATCACAGAACAAGGATAAATTCCCCGTTCAATCATTCTATGTCACCTTTAAATATAGTATATAATATTTTTATAAAGATTCTTTGAAACCTGTGGCAAGTAAGTTCAAGTCCTAAATATGTGTCACTTACAGTATACTTTAATAAGCCGAAAAATCTAAAGATGCATTAAAGAGTCGTTCGTTCTGATATTTCTTTATATTCAATTTAGTTAAAAGACAAACAGATGCTTTCTAAATGCCATCATCTAAACGACCTCAATAAGCAAACTATCTCTCTAAAAAACTATTTTCTGCCGATCAGAGCAGCACAAAAACACTGAACTCTATTAGAAGTAGAAACCCACAAAATATTTAATGGATGAAAAGGGTCTAGTAATGCAATTTCAGTGTGTAATTCCTTTATATAAATGCTAATTCTGACCACGGCACGCAGTTCTTCTCATGGCATCATCCCCAAATAAACACACACACACACACACACACACACACACACACACACACACACACTACCTTTACCCAGTCTTCACTTAGTGCAACCGTGGCCAAAGTCATCAAGTTTAACTATGACTGACATTAAATGAATTCTCAATCAGCCACCCGCTTTCCCTATCACTCGGTGTAGCACAATCTGCAGCAGGAGATATGGATGGACAGTAGGCCTATCTCTCTCTCAACTCTCTGATTGCCTACCGAAATTTCAAAGTCGAAGTTTCAAAGTGATTAATGAACAAACCTTTGTCTCTGAAGTGGATTGCTTAATTATAACGTAGGACGCATTGCACCCACCCGAATGGTCAAAATTACACAAACACACACAAGGACTCTTCATTGAAAACATCAGCAGGTAGATTTAGCCACTTCATTAAGAACAAACAAAGAAATTCTACAGCATTTGTGTATTATCATTTGTGTTTAAGTTCAGTAATTTCACTTTAATGGAAATGAAAAGGTTAATTAGTCAGTAATTAAAACGCCTTATTTTTACAAATGTCACTCTAATAACTGTCTACAAGCGCATACAAGTACAAACACGCAAAAACCTCCACTTCTAAAAAAAATGTCTTTGCACAATACATGATAAACGTGCTGCAGCCGCAGTTGTCTCTGGAGTATATGAAGTACAGAGAAGTATAAAAGTTATTAATCCATGAAAATTTTTCTGTCAAGGCTCACATTTCAAATTTTTTAAAGTTCATCCACTGAAAGACGTCAATGTTGCAAATCTGTTACGCAGCACGCAAGAACCAATGAGCATTTGATGTCACTTCTGTAAAGCAATGTGTCGTAAAGCTTCTTGTGGTGCAATATTTGAGTTCAAATTCATAATAAATTCAAGATTTGACCTTTATGGTCACTGCTGAGAACTGGGATGAAGATCGCTGGATAAATGACTGAATTTGGATCTGGTCCTCAAAACTGTATCAGTTTAAAGATGTGGATGAACAACTTTTGTGAATTTGTGTTGCTTTGGTGTAATTATTGTTGCAAAGAAAACTGCATAGGAGAAAACTAACAAACTAAATATTACAAAATGGTTAAATGACTACAGAAATGTTGTTTATAAAGTTTTTAAATGTAGTCTTGTCAGCATTTTTTGTGATTTTCAAAAATTTTACAAAAGCCTTCCACGAAAATTTTCTTCTAAAAATATATAAACATATAGCCTGACGTTGTCATACTCAATTCTAGTCAGAATTTGAGTCTGATACCGCTCCATTGGGCTATGATTATGAGGCGTGTCTCAACCGAAAAATGCCTCTTTACTCAATTGGATAGACCTATGACCAATCAGAGCAACGGAGTATGTGACGTATGTTGAAATGACGTCTTTTGCAGCCTGACCGAACTGCTAGTTATTTAGCTACAATGACACTACACTAACATTGTGATTATACTAAGTCTGAGTTAGCGAATGTACATCAACACCTACTATGTTTACAACATTTCATTTATATCACAACATTAAGTTTTTACTAAGTCACTTCATTTGTACATTAGGTGAACTTCATCCACGACGATACCTGTTACGTTTGCTTGAAAAATATCGGAGCCTAGCATGACGTCCCTCCACTTATTCAGCAGCCACGATTCCGGGGTTCCGAAAAGAAGCTGGCAACGACCGCTAATAATATCCATCTCGCGGTGCACGCCGAGTTGCATCGCCGTGATACCCATTTCAGTTGCTTCTTTAACTTGGTACTCCATAAGTGCGATCAACTTTTGCCGAATCCAGTAGGATGGACGGCAAAAACATCTTTCCGATCAACAAATGCATTGAACGTGTTTCTCTGTTCCTCTTTTAAAATCAATGCTCTGTCGATATCTTTTAGAACAGACTCAATGTCAGAATCCACACATCTTGATTCTACAGCGGCAGCCATTTCGTTGGAAATAGATTCAACACACGCGCTCTTTGGTGACGTGGTTGGTTACGTTACTGTTGATCATCTGTCCATCATCGTATAAAGCCCGCCCTGACAATTTAATTGGTCGACCAACTTTGGGACTCGCATAGTAGATCCTCAACGGAGAAATCCCAGACCGATCTTCCCGTCCTCAAAATATGGTGGGGGGGCTAAGATTGGCTGGCACCCAGGCTAATAAACATAACCAGTGTTGGGTATATTGGAAAAAAGTTTCATCCCATCTTTATTTTTTCTTTGTTGATAAACTGTTTTTTTTTTTTCAAAAATACCAAATTTTGAGTGTAAAATTTGGTAACATTTGGTAAGAGCGCCATGGTTCGCTAATGGATAATCGCGGTATTACAGATTACCGTAAAAACTAATCAAGAACACATTTTTTTAGGCAAATGTTTTCTCTTAATTTACAAGGTAACTCGTCATTGGTGGAAAAAGAGTTAAATATTTTGTAATTCTCTGAAAGGCATGAACATTTCATTAGGTAAATAAGTAAACTTTCTTAAACAAATAAGTCAGAAAATACGACTGAAAGCATGTAATTAATATGAGTAAGAAATGTCAATGCCCATGATTTATGAATAGGAATAGCAGTTGAAGGGCTCGTAATAGTCATGCGTAGGTCCTACGGCGTAGCAGCGACGGCGTAGGTTCCGCATCGGTTTTCATTTATACTTTTGCGTAGTCGTCCGCATCGACGTGCAAACACACGCGCAACCGCTGGTGGGCAGTATCCACGCGTGTAACCACAGTAGCAGCGCAATCGTCAGAGAAGAAGAAGCTTGGCAAGTTAACCCACAAACGAAGAAGAAACAGCAACTTTTTTTTAGAAGAATAATTTGAGAAGACCAGCAATGATTAAAGTAAATAAACATCGACTTTTGATGCAGTTTGAGTTAAATCACTCCTGAACTTGGCTCTTCTTTGTTTTCACCGTCACAAACGGAAATACCTATGACGCAGTTTTTTTACCTGACGGGAGGGGTTCTGGTGGACCAATCACAGCGCTTGCGGTCCGCGTAGATCAGACGCGCTGTTAAAAGTTTTGCGAGGTGCGCGTCAGGCTACGCAGAGCTACGCACAGGCTACGGCGTAGAACCTACGCACGACTATAAATCGCCCTTACGCAAGTACTTAACATATTAGTTCTGTCAATACGTCGATATTTTATGTTTCAGTGTGTATGAAACGTAAGTAAATATACAAAAAAACTTTACAGAAAAAATATTTTTATGAGATCACATTGGACTGCAACATTCGAGTTGTATTCAGGTCCAAGTACTCACAAGGGACGCAAGTTTGAATGTGATCCACAGTAGTTTCCCAATCCAAAACTATTCCTCTCCTCTTACTCATTGCTGTGCATTCTGAATAAAGGTGGAAGGCTCAAACATTCAGTCAATTTCCTAATATACCTAATTATGAATTATCTTGCAGAATGCTAATTCAAATCCGGTGTACACATGCCGTCGTTCATCCAAGTTATGTTCCGTGCACTTTGAGGACTTTGCTGAAAAATCATTGTGGCACTTAATGGATTCTGTCCACAAAGCAGCGCATCAAATATCTTTCACATCTCCAATCACTTAGTTTTTTTTTTTAATGGAAAATACAGTGGCAAAATATAAACATATTTTCTTGTCCCAGAACTTTTACCAAGTATTTATTCTACATTTAATAAATAAAGTATTTATTACAGCCTAGAAATGATGCATAATAAAAACTACTCTGTTTCCTATTGATAGTTATGTAAATGTATAAAGATTTTTTAATGGGTAGATTTTAAAACCTGAGTCTGAAATGAAAGTAAAACAATAAAATCTATACAAAAGTGACAAAATATTTTATCATTAACAAAACACTAAAAAGTAAAAACCTATTTAAAACATAAAAATATAAATAAATATAAACACTGGAACATAAAATTTGATTAAACTCATATTTAATAAAGCTCTTTAATCACAGTACCTGTTTGCAGTATTATCCAGAGAAACCCTCTGTTAAAACTAGCAGGTTTCATGTCTCTGTCTTGTTATGGCTGAATTATTTCATTTATTAACAAAACTTTGAAAGTACTCAAATATTTTTGCAAAAACATGGGTATGACAATCTGAATTGAAATGAGAGTTCACCAGAGGGGCAGAGAACTCTAATATGAGCACCGAAGCAAACAAATCCAACCATGACCCACACAGTATATATGCAGGAAAGTGTGTTTACAATATTAGCTGATCAAAAGACAATGCAGCTCAGTCAGGGAGATGACTGACCTTTTCATGTGCCAGCAAGATAATGGGAGCCACCTTGGAGGCTGCACAGACTGACGTTTCACCTCTCTAATAAAATCTGTGTCTGTTGTGATCCACCAACCACCAGCTGCTAGAGGAGTTCTCTATCTGATTACTTATAACACACTACATCCAGAGAGGGAAGGCAAAAAGAGAATATAGATTGCCACAACCTGCTTATCAGACCACAGAAGTCAGCATTCATGATTTCTATAAACCCAAGAGACTCTTTCCCAACCAGATCATACAGTAGTCCTGCTAAGGAAGAGTCTGAATTTAAAGATACTGTGCAGAGACTTGAATTCCAATAATATCTCATCTAAATAAAGAGAAATAGTTTCACAGTAAATTTACTTTGAGTGCTCTTGACCAGGAATATTCATTATGTTTTCAAATCAAATTTAAGTACATTTGTCTGAGACAACATTAAAAGTCTGGAATTCAAAATGTAATTTTAACCTGAAAGTAATTCGATTTTTGTTTCTTAGACTGGTATGATATAAATTTTGATTAAATATGTATGTTGCTCATTTTACAGGATACTTAAAAATCAACTGCCATTAACATCTACCTAGAAATAGATTAGTTCACATAACAAAATATTTTTCAACATTTACTCACTATAATACCACTGCATATGTATAGACGGTTTCATCGGACGCACGTGATACACGTCTGGATCCGAACCTTACTTCCGGTTTCGTTTTTTTAATGGTCTGACAAGTTGCTAAACTGATCTCTTGAACAAATGCCTCGTCGATTATAACAAATGTTTTGGTTTCCTAGGTAATCTATGTGTTGTTTTTTTGCTTGTTATATAAATAAACTACGTTTAAAGCACTTTGTTGTTATTTATTCTTGGCGGAGTTTACCGGAAGTTACGTGCGGACCGTGACAGCCGCTTGTTTATGTTGTTACTGCTGAAACCGTCTATACTGTCTTGTCAATAACTTATATATTATGTATATTAATATTGGTTCTTTTTACTATAATAAGATTTTTGTCAACAATAAAAACATTTTGTTTAATTTCTTAAATTTAAGTAGTATAATTTATTTTATTTTAAGGCATTACTTAAATATAACATTTATCACTACCTAAAGTCCATTGTTAATATTAATTTTTTTCAATCTGGTATCATTATTGTGACCCTGCACACTGTCAGAAAAAAAGGTACAAAGTTGTTCCTTTTTCTGTCGCTGGGGTGGTACCCTAACAGGTACCTTTTTGTACCTTTATGGGTATAAAACACATTGAAATGTTGTACCTTATGGGGTACAATATTGTACCCTAAGGACCAATTGTGAACCTTAAGGAACAATTTTGTACCAGTAAAATTTTAGGGGTACAAAACAGTTAACTGTACAAAATAGATCCTTAAGAAACAGTAATGTACCCTAAAAGGTACAACATTATATTATGTTTATGTACCTGTAAAGGTATAAAACGGTACCTCAGGGTACCACCCCAGTGACAAAAAAGGTACAGTTTTGTACCTTTTTTTTCTGACAGTGCACAACAAAACCATAAGGGTCATTTTTTAAATTGAGATTTAGGTAGGGTGCACATCATAGCATTCACGTCGGCGGCAGCCATATGTTTTCAATTGTTTCCAATGTAAGTGCATCGCTTTTGAAAAATGGCAGCAGCTAGCAGGTTTTGTCTGTGCCGAGCTTCGGCACTAAGCAGTTTTTCCGGCTTAGCGCTGAGAGCGCTGAGGTAAAAGCTCAGCTTGTCAATGTCACTTCTACTCGGCCCTCCAATCAAAGATGAGGAAGGTTGGGACAAATATCTTAACAGCCAACCGGTGCATCGTTCAATAACTGATAAACAAAGCAGAAGTATCACAGCAAACAAAGCACTCAGCTGAAGAAAAGCTGGCAAGCGCCTACAGTCGGCGTCCGCCTGCCATTTTCAGCTGCGTTTAAATGCTTCGATGTGCATGACCCTTTATACATCATCTGAAAGCTTAATAAATAAGTTTTCCGTTTATGTATTGTTACTATACTTATAGGATAGGACACTCTTTGGCCAAAATACAACTATTTGCAAATCTAAATATATTGAGAAAATCGCCTTTAAACTCTCCATGAAACGGAAGTAGCGATTGCCTTAGTTTCCACGTGGGGACATACATCTGAGTTAAACTGGCTTATGAAATGAAATAAGGCAGGGCTGGATTTAAATTTGCCCAACAAGATCTTATTGGAAGTTGTGTTGTGTTGCTAATTTGCTAATCTCAGCGATCTTCTCCTGGACCCCACCTGCCTGCAATATAGGGTGGCCATTCGTGCCAGTTCCGCCGGACACGTCCCGAACATGTTTTCGGGTTCGTTCCCCGGAAGTCGCGTTAGTCGACCACATACGTCATCAATGTTTAATATTTCGGGTTTAATTCCAGAAAAGCAACCGTAACATTTCAAGGTAAGAATGAAACTACAATGATTGTATGTCTTAAAATAAATAAATATTAATTTTCTAATGTATTTTTAACTGAAATGTGAGAACCTCGATGACGTATGCGGTCGAGCAAGCGACTTCCGGAGAACGAACCCGAAAACATGTTCGGGACGTGTCCGGCGGAACTGACAGGAATGGCCACCCTACTGCCATACCATATGAGTAAAGAGAAATCGTTTTGAGTTTTTGATTAAAGATTATGAGGGCACATGAATAAAAAAATAAAAAATAAAGCTCATAGATAAGTCATTTGTAAAAAAAAAATACCACAATATTCCAAAACAAATTTTGTTTTATTGAATATTAAATTATTAAATCAAATATTTCATTTTCTTTCATGGCGACTTTAAAGTTGTCCTAATGAGGTCCTAGCAACACTGATGAATGATGATAAATAGATTTTTTATATATTTATGAACATTTACAAAATATCTTTATTGAACATGGTCTTGCCTTAATATCCTTATTTTTGCAATTTAAAAATCTATAATTTTGACTCATATAATGTATTGTTGGCTATATTGCCATAAATATACCCTTTTAACTTATGACTGGTTTTGAAACTCAGGGTCACTTATAATCTATTGCACTACAGATTTCACCATGAAAACTGATAATTGTCTTTATATGTTATGTAAATGACACTTTAAACAGCACATTTAAACGACTGCAAAGTCTTGGTACAGAAACACACATTAAAGCTAAGAAGCTCACTTCAAACACACGCACACACACAGCAATTTTGTGCTGATTGTGAGAAACCGTAAGGAATGAAGCAACAAGACTGATGAGTAGTGATGTTGTTTGGGAATATCCTGACACCGTCAGTACCGGTTTCCAAACAAGAAAATGGGCTCCTCTCGACATGATTGCCAAGCTGTTTTGGGACAGCGCTGTAGAGGATGCCATGATTTGATTTGTTATCTGGACGGGTGCTTACTAAGGCTATCATTACTGCAATCATATCTAGACTTCTGTTTGCATTCTGATGAAGGTTTTGTTTGAGTTTTCCTATTCAGATTGGCAACAGATTAGATTACTGGGCTTGATGCTTGTCTGGGACAACCTAGGAGTGGGCGACACGTCGTCTTATATCAGTGTATGATATATCACAATATGTTTACAGCATTTTTGCGGGACATTCTTCAAAACAATTTATTTCTTACCCAACCATATATAGAAAACATCAATATTCTGATAATCTAGTGATGTAAATACTTTAAAAATGAAAGAGCTTTACATTATGTAACACAGTGGGGTACTGCCAACTACAGGCAATGCAGTTGGGCAGATGGCTGCACGACTGAGAGTAGTTAGGAGAGTACACTATAAATTCCTGCTTGGTGTTGCATTGTTTTGCATACTGTACACCATGCTATAAAACACTATACTGCAAACAGTACAGTATGTATCAAATAAAATTTGCATATACGTTCTGTGTTTATTATGCACAACTGAATGATTGACTTCATATTTTAATATTTTACTAATAATTTTTAAAGCTGCTTTGTCAAAAGTAATGTTTGGTCAGTATTTTTTTTCTTTTCAATAAATTTACATATATTTCTAAAATTCTGTTTTCACTCTGTCATTATGGGGCACTGAGGTTAGATTGATTGGAAAGAGTTATACAACATAACAAATTGAAAAAAGTGAACAGGGTCTGAATCCTTTCTTAATACACAGTACTAGCCCAAAAGCTGAAGTCAAGCCGTGGATTAAATTCAATGCCACCGGCTGCCATGTCAATGCAGGCTGATGTGTCTCAGGTTTAGACATTACCTAATTCATTAAACTTCTCTGTGACAACTGTTCAGAGGAAAGTGAAACTTCTTCCTGGTTAATCATAGATTACCCTATCTGGTGCATTTCAAAAGCAAGACTGCGCCAGTAGCAAGTAATGACGGTAGGGCTCATTTTCCATGCACAGACAGTCTTTAATAAAATATCCATGGGTTTCCACCTACTGTAAATCCAGATATGTATGGAATTAATAGCATGGGCAAATGTGACACACAAAGACCATTGGATGAATATTTTCTGATATGAGAAGGCAAAGTTGCAAATTCTGCATTTTTATTGATTGATTTTTTTAATTTGAGACTGTCCTCTAAAATAAAAGACCTAATAGCTTGTTTGTGCAAACACCATATTACGATGTCAAGGTACGTGATATGTGCCATCTGGCCAGTTACATTTTTAAGGTTTTTGCCTTATTCGTCAGATTAGGTGCATTTCATTCTCTGCATTTGTAAATGTAAAAATAGATTTATAAACATTAATGGTTTAATATATTTTGGAGCATCTAACCCTACCCTCACCCTTAACCAACCCAGTTCTCAACCATATAAAACACAACATGCAAGTAGTCACAGGTATTTATTGCATAAATTTACCAAAAAAAAACTAAAGTAGAAAAGTATTACAAGCAATTCGTGTTGCAACCTTTGCGAACTGAAGCCATACGATCACTTTATATGAAGATATTCGGGTCAGTGACAAAAACGGTTTGGCAAGATGAGAAATTCATTTTTTTTACTTGTTTTAAAAGCATGCATCAGGTTTATTTCAATGCACAGTGTATTTATGTTAATTTTATGCAATACAAATTACATTTGCACCATTTTTATGAAAGTTAAGACGGAATGGAACTGAAAATGTCAAATGGTGTAACCGCCAATTGCAGCAAAGAATGAGAAATATTAAATATTTTATCCACCTTGATGGCATGTACGTAAGCGTAATCATAAAAAAATTATTTTATGACAATCATTTAAAAATATCATTTTAATAGTTATTTCTAAATGTACATTTGAATGTGTTTTTGTAATATTTGTCCTGACATATGCTGAAAATAGCTCTGTTTTCTAAATAATCTTTGACAAATTATGTAAAAATGTATGTAAAAAAATCATATTACACTAAACTAGATGATCATATTTTATTCCACATTTTTTATAAATATATATTTATATTTTAATTTAAAAAAAATACTAGTTACACCAATTGACACATGACGGTTACACCACACTGACATTTTTGCAATTATCCTCCAAATATTCTTTCAAAATGAAATAAAACCAGAAATTTTAGACTTGGTCTTCAAAAAAGAGAATGTATGCAAGTAATTTGCAAATTTATTTTGATAATTTAACCCTTTTACATTTAATTTATCCATACGTATACAAAATAATAATTAACTTCACGTCATTGGCCCATTCATGAATGCAACGCACACAGTCAGATCTCATTCAACATAAACTGGAACATTAGATCATGATGCAACTATTACGTTAACCAATAGTGCTTCACATTATTCACAGCTAACGTAGTGATGCAATCGGTCACGAGACACATACGAGACCTAATGCTATATACAACCCCAAAACAGAAAAAGTTGGGACACTGTAGAAATTGTGAGTAAAAAAGGAATGGAATAATTTACAAATCTCATAAACTTATATTTTATTCACAGTAGAATATAGATAACATATCAAATGTTGAAAGTAAGATATTTTGAAATGTCATGCCAAATATTGGCTCATTTTGGATTTCATGAGAGCTACACATTCCAAAAAAAGTTGGGACAGGTAGCAATAAGAGGCCAGAAAAGTTAAATGTGCATATAAAGGAACAGCTGGAGGAGGACCAATGTTTAGGAATAGGAATGTTGTCCCATTCTTGTCTAAAACAGGCTTCTAGTTGCTCAACTGTCTTAGGTCTTCTTTGTCGCATCTTTCGCTTTATGATGCACCAAATCTTTTCTTTGGGTGACAGATCTGGACTGCAGGTTGGCCATTTCAGTACTCAGATCCTTCTTCTATGCAGTCTTGATGTTGTAATTGATGCAGTATGTGGTCTGGCATTGTCATGTTGGAAAATGCAAGGTCTTCCCTGAAAGAGATGACGTCTGAATGGGATCATATGTATCTAGAACTTGGATAAACCTTTCAGCATTGATGATGCCTTTCCAGATGTGTAAGCTGCCCATGCCACACGCACTCATGCAACCCCAAACCATCAGAGATGCAGGTTTCTGAAAAGAGCGCTAATAACAACTTGGGTTGTCATTGTCCTCTTTAGTCCGGATGAAATGGCATCCCAGTTTTTCAAAAAGAACTTCAAATTTTGATTTGTTGGACCACAGAACAGTTTTCCACTTTGCCAAAGTCCATTTTAAATGAGCCTTGCCCAGGGAAAACACCTGCGCTTCTGGGTCATGCTTAGATATGGCTTCTTTTTTGACCTACAGAGTTTTAGCTGGCAACAGCGAATGACACGGTGGATTGTGTTCACTGACAATGTTTTCTGGAAGTATTCCAGAGCCCATGTTGTGATTTCCATTACAGTAGCATTCCTGTATGTGATGCAGTGCCATCTAAGAGCCCGAAGATCACAGGCATCCGGTATGGTTTTCCGGTCTTGACCCTTATGCACAGAGATTGCTCCAGATTCTCTGAATCTTTGAATGATATTATGCACTGTAGATGATGATAACTTCAATCTCATTGCAATTTTTCTCTGAGAAACTCAGAAAACTATTTTTCGCTGCAGCATTGGGGGAATTGGTGATTCTCTGCCCATCTTGACCTCTGAGAGACACTGCCATTCTGAGAGGCTCTTTTTATACCCAATCATGTTGCCAATTGACCTAATAAGTTGCAAATTGGTCTTTCAACTGTTCCTTATATGTACATTAAAATTTTCTGGCCTCTTATTGCTACCTGTCCCAACTTTTTTTGGAATGTGTAGCTCTCATGAGATCCAAAATGTGCCAATATTTGGCATGACATTTCAAAATATCTTACTTTCAACATTTGATATGTTATCTATATTCTACTGTGAATAAAATATAAGTTTATGAGATTTGTAAATTATTCCATTCCTTTTTTACTCACAATTTCTACAGTGTCCCAACTTTTTCTGTTTTGGGGTTGTATTTTCAATGTTGATGTATTATTTTTGAATCAGTATACACCGGATCTGATATTTACGGTAAATTGTCATCACTTTTGTATCTACTTGGAATATTTTAAGTACTTTTTGAAAAAAGTTGTAACTGTTTGTATACTATGTTTTATATCATATAATAAATAAATGAGTACATTATTTGCCCCAAATGCCTGATTGGTGTTCAATACTGGTGGTTTTAATTAAAAATCACAACCTAATGCAAGTCATTAAAGCAAAATCATACCCCAATATATAATTTCATACCCAAATATGTGTTAAGTTTGACTTGCTGCCAGTAGAGGCGCTAATTTGAATGAACAATAAAAATGAACACATCCTTTCTAAGAGTGGTTGGTAAAATTACATTTTCATTGATGTTTAAATGTTTTGTGGGTTTAACGTTTATGCAATACAATTTATCAGATTATTAATTTAGTAAATATTCTAATATTCTAAATGTAAAATATTCTCATATTTTGCAATACTTGTTATTTTAATTTTGCACAGTTAATTCCTTTCTCATCAAAATGTAAAATTAGGTATGCACCGCCATACACTTTACAAGACGACACACATACGCACGCATACACACACAACCCAACAAGGTCAAGCTGTGTCAGTGTAGGACTAATCCAAAGCCCAGGCTATCGAAGATCTGCATAGGTAATAACAATGCCAGCATGAAACAGTGTCCAACATACTGCAGGAGGCGATGGGAGGGTTTTGGGGTGATGAACATTATTAACTTATTTCTCGTAAAAATATGGCCCAACAGAGCAAGCACGCTGTCTTCTCGCTTACCGTGGCCAACAGATCTGAAATCAGTGGGAGGAAATGGAATTTAGGTGACATTCAGCAGGTGCTGATGACTCACATATATTTTGGTTATCGGATCTACCGCATCCCTGTTTGATATCACGAACAAAAAGTCAGGTCATAAGGAGGTATCAAGCTGAACATGCTATTAAAATGTTATCTATAGTATTTTACTCCCATGGATCTAAAATACATGTCATATTTTAATATGACAGCCAGCAAGCACATATTTGCATTTTTAAGATCCCTTATAGCCGTCCAAACACACCCCAGATGTCTAGGCTATAACAAGGCAAAATTTGGACTGTCAGTGAAAATGTAGACGTCTAACCATATCCCAAAAATAAATAAAAATTAAATGCAACTAAACACCTTGTAATAATAACTGTGGACTTACATCATATTTCTCACCAGATATTTAGCAAAAAACGACATTTTACCAAATTCAGCTTAAAGTGGGTTACACATAGACAGACTATTTTGAATCTACAGTTAACCTCGACTGTAAAATGATGGCTATTGCTTGCTGCGTAGGTACTGTATGATTAAAACATAAAGCAATAATGAGACCCAACCTAAATCCAATGTCACTGGGACAAAAGCAGCTCGTGTTAAAACATATGGTCTAGATACGAAATTAGCCACCTCGTAAAATATATGTCTGTGTTGACTTTATTGTATATTTTATATACACTGTATCTCAATATAGAAAAAATGCACTGCGAAATCTTCCACATTAAGACCTGGGGTATGCATGAAAAGTAGATGGTGTCTATTTTGGATAAGAGCTTTACCAAGATCTCTTTAAGAATGGCTCATTTTAATCCCGGGTTGATGCTATTGTTATCGGTGTTGATGCTACCATCCTCTTTATCATCAACCACTTAATTTCTATCCTGAATAATTAACTCTTCTCGCGCTTTCTAACACTTACGGCAACATTTCATTAAGGTGCAAGGAGAGAGAGCGAGAGAGCGAGCGAGCGAGCGAGCGAGCGAGAAAGCTCCACATGGAGCATGTAGGTCACTCTAACCTTTTGTGAAGAACATTAGTTAAAATGTCAGGTTTGAGGCAGGTCTAACCGCCTGCCTGTGCTCTGCTCATACTAGTGCATTACCAAAATAGCTGCAAAATAATGTTGAAACAATATGTAGGTCAAGTTTTCTCATCATAAAGTAAAGCAATGGCTGTGGGATTATATGGATGCAAAAAAGTTCCCTAAGCAAATGTCAGAACCTACACACCGTATTAAATATTAAAGTTGGAACTTTGCTATTTATTTATGGGTCTCACTACTTAATCTTTAGTTGTTCACTCCCAAGATACCGGAAAGACTGAAGTTAAACAACAACAGCCACACAATATTTTTTTTAAGTGTTTTTTGTGCCAACCGGAACTACAAAAATAATGTTATTTTCATATAATTTTTTTATAGCAGCACAGAGACAGTGTTTGCAATTTATGGGGAAATTAACATACAAATGTCTTACTTATTGTTGGGAACCACTTTATGAAATGAAGCCGCATAACAAAACCAACATGAACGGTCAATTTCAGGCATCTCTTGTTAAGATTTAAGATTTAGGCAGTTTATGAACGGTCTGTGGGTGTGCCATCGCCGGGTAATACTATGAGCCGGATAACTACAATGCTCTCATCCAATCTCTCAAATAGGGGATTTCATTTTTTACCATTAATCGTTTTGAACCTTTTCTTTTATCTATTGCTTCTATTATAAAGCTCTCCAAAGCAGTTTAATTCATACTGTAAGTCTGCTCAGACACAGAACCAGACAGGAAAGAGTTGTTACTGGACTGTCAAGATTATCTATAAAGCGCAATAAAACATACACAGGAAACTAAACAAGCAAACAAACGGGGCAATTTAAGGCTTTGAGGGACACAAATATCCACTTCGGTTTATTAGCAAAGCCCCAGCATGTAAGAGAGCATAATCCATGCATGAACAAACTGAGGGTGAGACGCGTACAGCATTCTGGGCACTGTTGGTTGAATTGTCAATTATCAAGTGTAAGGTACAGCAAACCGCTCTGAAAGTGTTTGGAAAAGGTCATCTGTCAAAGCCTTTCATATGAACAAGGACAAGATTTGTGAGAGAAGCCACAGAGGTAAACATCAGTGTGTGGGGGGGTCTAATGGTATTTCATGCATTTTGACTTATTAACACAGTAAAAGAGTTAGATCCCTCATGCTAAACATATAGGCAAAGTGTCAAAGGACCATTTGGACATACAACAGAGTATTTCTGTGCACTTCATCTGGGTTTGTACAAGTTTCTGTGTGTTTTTTTCGGACTACTAAATCTTTTGCAAAAGGAAAAGTGCAGGAAGTACAGTGGAAGTCCTTATGTGGGAAAATCAATGTCACCAAAGAAGTGTGTTGTTGTTTGTAATGGAAATTTAAGCTTGTTCAGCTTCCCACTGACAGTGTCACTAACCCTAACAGGGTTATAAGTCACAGATAGTAAATAAAACTGAATCAAATATCTGTGTTTGTTGGCAAGCGTAAGTGATCACAAATCAATGAAAAAAATGCTTTAGCTGGGTTTTTTCATAGCATATTTCATAAGGCTTCCACAATGCTAAAATAATCATCCCATCTCAATTATTTGACCTCCTCGCGATGATTTCAGATCACCGCAATGATTTCAGATCACCGCGATGATTGCACATCGCTCTAAAAAACACAAGGGGGAGCTGCAGTGCCTGTATAAACGAGACAGTATCAGATGGCGCTCCTTAACTGACAATGTAACGCGATACACTGCAAAGCCATTAAATACAATGGAAAAAACAGGATTCAAATAAATGCTGCAAAACTTTGATAAGCAGTTTGAACTGCTAGGTAAACATACATTTCCAAAACAGCTATTTTAAATTTAGGAAAGTAAAGGATGCTATTCTTAAAGGAACAGTATGTAAGAAATTTATATCAATTAATCATAAAATGTGCCTGAAATGTCACTAGACATTAATTTTCATTTCAAATACTTACATCACTGACAACTGTGGTCTGGCCAGGATATTGACATTTAAGTTTTAGCCACAAGTTTGTGATTGCAATACCAGTTTTGGCCACAATCCTACATACTGTTCCTTTAAGGATCTGTAAGGAATACATTTTTTGTACCCACTACAAACATGTGGTCCAGTACTAATATGACCTCTGGTATAGTCAGTTTATTTTGATTGCATTTTTATTTTCAGTATTTATTTTTTCCTATTAAGAATTTTCCATTTTTTATAAATATATTCATTAAATAATTACTTTTCAATATGTGTTATGTGTATTAATATTTACTGTCAGATAAACCTTGCAAAATATGTGTGAAAATTATTTCATGAACAAACAAAATTTATGAGAATTAAATGTCAAAGCAATAAAACAGACAATTAATCATCATAATCGCCAAAGTCCTAAACAGGCAATTAATCGTCACAATTTATTAGACCTTTAATCGCCAGCCAAATTTCATAATTGTGACAGCCCTAATATTTCATATGTTTATGCAGAAACAAAATAATTAATTCTGGGTTTCTCTGTTTTGAAATAATCATTATAATTAAACAGAATCTCAATAAGCGTTTGTAATTCAACAAAATGAGACAATTGGTTTAGGATCTGATGTGTTTTCAATGGCTCTCGACGTAATTCATGAGCAAAGCTCTATCTTATTTAGACACACGGTTGAGAAACTCGAGGTTGCTTTGATTTTCTGTCACTTTAAACTTGTTTACCTTCACGCAACCGTGACAACCATCTCCCACATGACAACACGATCAGTGGTGAATAATGAAGTGGAGTTTGGGGACACTGTTGCTTTGCTATTTTTGGATTAATCATCAAGGCTAAGCACGTGCACTTATGCACCTGAGCCGGCAAACAACCAGGATTAATACAAGCATATTGTTCTGAGAAATCCTTGTGGCCCTTTCAAGAAATCGGATGAATCTACATTATATACATATTAGTACAGTATCAGCCTATTTGACAGATTATTGGTGACCTCAAGCATGCACAAGGAAAAATAGCTATTCTATATCATTACACGGTTATTTTTTTTTCTTGAAAAAAGGCTCAATTGATGATCCATGCATAACGGCGTAGTTTCAAGGAGAAATCAAAGGAAAGGTCTATAGAAAAATATTCCCTGCGGACCATGGCACTAAACAGTAGATGACAATAAGACGTAATTCACTGCAATCATTCAATTGTAATGAATGGAGGAGTGGAGCAGAAATTTGCGACTTGAGAACCGCTAATGGAACATAAAAAGGTCAGGTAGATCTGAATGCCGGTCCATTCAACTGCTTACATAAGAAGCTTTTTATGAAGAACCACAGTAGCCTACAAATCTCAAATGAATCTCTATTCCTGGGAATATATTTCATCATATTCATGACACATAATTTTGTTCCTGGCAATGTTCCTATAAATTACATGTTGTTGTTACTGTCTGGGCCATTTGTCTTCCCTGCATCTCCTACCATTAGCGATCATTTTTTGGGAAAAAATGCTTGTCGTCAAAATAGTGCCTAATAAAAGACAGAATTCATTCTACTACACAGTATGATAATGGTAATAAAATATACTAGTCAACATTTGAAGTGGATCAAAAATGTTTGTCAAAGTTGTCCTACGACAAGAATGGGTATTAGGTATTGGTTTTATGTAAACTTTTATTAAACGTTTTGATCCACTTCGAATGTTGACTAGTGTAGTTTAAATTCATCAAAAATGGGTAATTTTTGCCCATTATAGCCTATTGCATTTGTATGTGGGCGGCCACTATCTCTCAGCAGATTGCTCTTGGTCACATATATATGAAGAGTTTGGTTCCAAAACGCAATAAATCCATTTTGACAAATTTCTGTAAAAACGTGTTTTCTATACAAAGAAAGTGACAAGATGAAAACCACTATTTTCTGTTACAAACTTTCACATAGCATCTTTGTGTTATAAAAACATAAAAAATTCAAATCCATAACTTGATTTTCAAAGATTTATGCGTGGTTATACTTGACGGCGTCACTTAACATTTTTCACAGCCATCAGCTGTGATTCTCGTTGACTTTGAGTAAAATGAAGGAACGTTTTTCACAAGATCTGTTAGCACGGGTAGATGCTGTCAGGAGAACAAGCGATCGTCTCCCGAGTGCCTCTCGCATAAATTATTAGATGTTGATGGCTTACGTTTCTTTCCCGTCACAGAAAACCACAGGTTTATCAATGCTATTAAAGTATTATTTCGTTTTTGTTTGTTTGTTGATCACGAAGTACGAAGTAGATGAGGAAAAGTAAGATTCCGTGTACACAACGCGCAGTCATTGTTTGTTTACATTGCGTGGAATGGTGCGCTTTAATCTGTGGAGTGGCATTCTGTAGAAAACGGGGAGTGGCGTTTATTGCGTTTTGGGAAAAAAGGGAGAAAAGATGACAGAATAACATGGCGGATATTGGATTTTGCGTAAAATTAAGAATTTACTTTTAAATACTGACCTGATATAATACTGATTTTGGCAGTAACTCATTTTTTTTCAAAAACGGCATTTATTGCGTTTTGGAACCAAACTCTTCATATATATATATATATATATATATATATATATATATATATATATATATATATATATATATATATATATATATATATATATATATATATATATATATATATATATATATATATATTTTGATGTATCTCTGGTACCATGTGAGCAGAACATCTCTGAAATAAGCCATGGTGGGATCAAGAAAAACCCCAAAACCCCACAACTCATTCCTGCTTGTGAAGTAATTCATTTAAATAGTCAAACAATATTAAGTCCAAAACGATATTTTGGACTTTAGCATTCAAGAGATTGTGCAGCATTGTGCGTTTGTAAAAAGCTGTTTGCATAAAGGATCAGGTGCTTGGCGAATGGCTCTCCAATTAAAACCGAATATAAAAACTCCCACATTCACACCAGGTCAGCTAATCTACACATTTTATGAGTGTGTTTTGCCCTATGAGCAAAATATACAACCAGAATCAGCTTTCTGCACTACATCTTGCAACACAAAGCGAGATTTACAAAAATACATATTGAAATAGCGGACAACGCAGTCCAGTGTCCTCACACGGGGGTCATAATGGTGTTTGACTACACATAACTGTACACTACGGAATAGAATATCTATGAAATTAAGAGGAAAAGAATAAAGTCTAAGCTATACTATTGCTTGTGGTTATCTGAGGGCACAAAATAGCATTAAACACATTCTAGCTTCTGGCAAAGAAAAGCAGATAGCATGTCCACATAGCCAATAGAGTCCTGAAGCATTAAGAACTTTCTCAGCATGAGAGAAAAAAGGATAGGGTGATATTACAATGAAATAAAAATGCCCGGTGGTAAAATAAAACCCTAAAAGTGTGTTCAATGGGCCATGCTAGTGTGGCTGAAGCTAGGTTGGCCAGATTGGGTGCTGCTGTGTTCGCCCAAAGCACATACTGTACTGTGCTCAGAGATACTAGAAACAGAATGACTAGAGATGAGCATAACCCAGGAGATACAGCTATGATTAATGTGTGCCAAATGATTAGAAAAGGGGAAGAGAGGCTTGGTAAATGGACCTATGGTACATTCATTCAAAGCTAAAATTTTTCCATACTGATTGTAAGAGTCTCCATAGACTGGAACCACAAAAAGTATTACAGGATATGCTAAACATCTTATCATTATATTCTAAAAAATGTTTTTGCAAATATAAAAACACTTAACATAGCTCATCTTAATACTGTAATGAGGAGGGATTTAAATGCAAATATTACATTGACAACATTATTTAAACTTTTATATTATTATAAAGTATTATTTATATTTTTAAATCATGTAAAACAGTGTTCGTGTGAAACAATTTAATATAATTAATTAATTTAAACGAAACTGTTAGCATTTTACCAGCAATATAAAATAAAATCTGGCAACAACATTATTTCTTGGCATTAGTAAATGCATTAGCTAACATCAGTGGTGGCCGGTGACTTCTCCTTCGAGAGGTGCAAATTCAAAATATGTGTTTAGAGTGTCATGTCTGTGGCTTGTCATGTCAAAATATGTGTTCAGAGTGCCGTGTGTGGCTTATCATGTCAAAATATGTGTTTAGAGTGTCATGTGTGTGGCTCGTAATGTCAAAATATGTGTTAAGAGTGCCGTGTGTATGGCTCATCATGTCAAAATATGTGTTTAGAGTGTCATGTGTGTGGCTTGTCATGTCAAAATATGTGTTCAGAGTGTGGTGTGTGGCTCATCATGTCAAAATATGTGTTTAGAGTTTCATGTGTGTGGCTCGTCATGTCACAATATGTGTTCAGAGTGTGGTGTGTGGCTCATCATGTCAAAATATGTGTTCAGAGTGTCATGTGTGTTGCTTGTCATGTCAAAATATGTGTTCGATGTGTCATGTGAACATATGTGTCATGTCAAAATCTGTGCCTGCTGCAAACGCGTCGAAAGGGTTTATGATAAAAGAGACACTCATGTTCACAAAATACTCACAAGACACTCATTTAACACTAAACTCTGATTGCACATGAGATTAAGTCATTATCTGGCAAATGTGATTTTGGCACGTTTTTGACATGATGCATGATGCAAATAGGTTCACATGACGTGCTGAACACATATTTTGACATGACTTGACATTTTCACATAATTTTGAGATTCACATTGTGCACCCTTAAAAACGTCACCAGCCACCACTGGCTAAAATGAACTAGCAATAAGCAATATAGCTTTCAGCATTTATTAATCTTAGTTAATCTTAAGGCCCATGGGCGTCGGAAGCAAAAAAAAAAAAATGTGGGTGGGTCCAAAACATTAACTGGAGTAGATGCCAATTTCTTGTATTCTGGTGGCTTTTAAATAAACACTTGATTTTATTGCCTAAAAGCCTTGTTTACCTTGAGTCGTGGCCCTCGCGGGAGTGCAGTTGGCGAAAGTAGTGAAAACACGAATGAAGTTTCATTTATATGGAGTCTAAATGAGCCAAGTGGAATGGAGGAAGCACCGAAGCAGCAGCATGGAAGTCAAGGCTGACTTATTAGGTTTAATTTAATAATAAGTTTAATTTATTTGGCCGTTCCTGTAGTGGAATTGATTTGACGGACGGCGCTCTGACAAGTAAACAACCATATGCACTAAATTCGATAAAAAGTGAGTGGGCTCAATATCATTTGTCTTAAAAAGTGGGTTTTATTTTTGGTCATTTAACCCATCTAAATAAGTAGTGAACACACGGCTGGCAAGTCGAGAACACACACGCATACTCAGAGCAGCGGGCAGCGAAGCAGCTATCCCTAAAGCGCAAGGGAGCGTCTAGGGTTAAGGTGCCTTGCTCAAGGGGCACCACAGGTGCAACCTGCCGATAGGGCCGTATTATCCAATGGGCATGGGGCAGAAATTAATAAAAAAAAAAAAAAATGTATAATTGCTCAAGCACAAATAACTCGCAGCTATCCAGGCTTGTCCATGGTGTTGAGTATGCGTTAGAAGCTGCACAGATACGTGTGCGAGAAAAAGACGGACGCACAAAGTTTGTTGTATTCCAATGCCCTGTCTTCCTCTGCATTCTATGTGCAGCAGAGGTTGGCACAGTGCATCGCCAACAGACAGAGAGGTAGGCAGGAGTTCCTCACACAGGTCATATTCCAGCTGTGTTTTTCTTGACTTGTGTGGAGGTGAGTGCCTCAGCTTTACAGCTAATAAGCCAAAAAATAACTACAGTTAACTTGTGTCTTGCTAACATGACTCATATAATGCAATGCATTTTCTAAAGTTTAAATAAGGAAAAAAAACTTTAGTTTAAAGTTTAAAACTTTTTGTAACAATTTTAGTTGCTGTTTTTTGTCAATCATTCTGTAGTGTTTTTTCTTCACTATTTTTGCAGCATTTTTCCTGTGAAATTACCCAAAATTATTTTTGTAGGAATTGCAAAATTAACAAAAGTTTAGTGTAAATATGTTCTCTTTTAACCCCAAAACAATTAAAACGATTTACTGCATTGTGCAAAATAAACAAACAAATTATTAGTGAAACTTTCCACCCTCTCCTTGGTGCAGTCATTTATTCTAAATATTTTTGAAACTAGTATTCACATTGTTGGCAGGAAGTTGCAATATATTTAACCTTTTGTTAAAAAAATTATTAGGCCTAAGAGAAGTGCCCTTTATTTCACATGAGCCTCTGCCCCCCTATGCATGTCCCTCCTTGCAACAAAAATATCTACATGTACTGATATTGTCCTACAGGTTGTGATAACAGTATATGCTGTAAATAAATCCTGTAAATTTCGAGGTGTTTCTTACAAAAAGAACCATACAATATAATTTGATTGTGTGCAGGAGGCCTTTATTCTAAACTGTTACATAAAATCACTAGTGAAACGTATCAAATTTTTACAAGAAGCTTATTTCAAAGGCATTTTACCATCCACTTTTTGAATTTGTTTCCTGTTGCTGTAAAGTTGGAAAATTGGTAGAGCACCGCACAGGTTTGTATTCAATTCACAAATAACAAACATACTGATAACAAAAATATTGATTGAATGCTCTATGAGTTGCTTTGGATAAAAGTATCTGCCAAATGCGTAAATGAAAGCACATTTTTGTCACTTTTGCTTTTCTGACCCATGGGCACATTCTGGGCCATCGTAGTTTAAAACTCTCCCATTGAACTCCAAAACACAAAAGTTGTGGACAGCTCAGAATCAAAGCTAAAAGTGCCCTTTGTAGATTCAAACCTTCAATTTCACATTTCAGTCTGATGATGTCCTCAACTGACCTTGGATGAAAAACTCCTTTGAAATGTCATCAGTCATTTAGTCTCCTCTTACAGAGCGTAAATGCCTTTTCTCACTTTTGCTCTTTCTCGAGATATTTAATTTACAGAGAGACTGTGAAGCAGACATACACATGAAGATCTGCTCAGAGTGTTGTCACGAGACAAACGGACTTTCAAGCGCTTATGACATAAACAGCACTGATTTACTTAACAAAGTTTACATGAGCAGTCGCTCCCTTTTATTTATGTGATAAATCTGCACAATCAGTCATGTCTCACACATCAATGACATCTAGTAATGTTTGCTTCTGTTCAAAACAAAAGTGTGTTTAGTAATTAAAAACAGCAGGGATCGATAATGTGAAATGTTGGAGTGAAGAATGAAAGGAGATTTATCTGTGTGAGAAATGGCACAATAGTGCTGCATTATTCACTCTGAATAACATTTGCTTGGGCTGCTGTGGGGGGCTATTCATCAGCCCTAATAAGAGGCTACAATTTGTCTTCCACTCTTTGTTTGAATCAATCTGATGAAAGCTGGATAAACAGCATTAGCGTGAACATGAAAACAGGGAATCTGTATGAATATGATACAGGTGTAGCTGTCAATGTTGTGCTTTATTCAGACTTGAATTGCAACTGCATTTGGAGTTTCTGGAATTGAATTTCAATTTAGTTATCAAACAGGACATTTATAGATCCCTGTACATTAAAGTCTTTATGATCGGCCAAACAACATTAAGCTGGTTAACAGGAAATAGCTATACAATAAGTCCTCCGTTGTGCTTTATAAATCAGTTTTTTATTCATCTTCCTTACATTTCTCTTTAAATCCCAG
The DNA here is from genome assembly GCF_030506205.2 of Paramisgurnus dabryanus. Classification (NCBI taxonomy): domain Eukaryota; kingdom Metazoa; phylum Chordata; class Actinopteri; order Cypriniformes; family Cobitidae; genus Paramisgurnus; species Paramisgurnus dabryanus. The sequence continues at coordinate 17,289,465 of NC_133358.1, read as the reverse complement.
TGCTACCGTAGATCTCGTGGGATGTGGCCAATTTAATTTATATTTCAATTCACTGAGGATTTAAAGTGGGACTCAATTTTTTTATTCTGACTAGCGCTGTAAGATGAGCACACAGTGACATTTACATTTATGGATTTGGCAGACGCTTTAAAGCAACTTTACATTGCAATGCATTACAATGTATACATTTTATTATATTATATATGTGTTCTCTCGGATCCAAACCATGACCTTTGCCCTACCAATTGAGCTCAAAATGCTGGCCATTTCTCAATATGTGTTCTTGTCTGTACTCGTGTTCTCGTGAAACATCATCAGTCGCAGCCAAAGTACTGTTAGAATTCAAAGTTTGCATCAAGCCAAGTTCACATAACATCCTTGGATGTGTTCTTGATCTGCCCCTTTTATCAAGGATGAATCGGGATGTGACATGTGTGAACTTATGACAGCCAAGTTTCCCAGAATGTATTTCGCATCACCGGCAATGGAGCTGCACAATATTAGAAATATTAATCTTTCTGTCATAAAATGTTGCTGTTTGTTATGAATATAGATGTATGAACTTCAAATCTTTGGTCAGTCAATAAAGATAGCAACTTTATAAATATTTTCTTTGACGATTTTGTATGTAAGTTCCAGGTGATCAGCAGTAATCAATTATATAGATATATTATTTATTCATACATTTCAATATTTACAAAAAAATTACGGAAGAATGTGTAGCACATATTTGATATAATAAATTCCTATAAGTCTTTCAATATGCAATTTTTCCAAAGGCCCAGTGTATCTGAGAACACACTTTCTCAGTTTTTTTTTTTTGTATATTTAAAAAAGATATATATATATACACATTATTATTTCATGTCTTCTGTGTTTCTCGAAATAACAGAGAGAACTTTAAAAATAGACTTGTTATGGAACAATAAAAAATCTACTTTAGGGGGCGTATAACAGAAACTTTCTATCTTAGGTCTTAACTTAAAGGAAACCATCAATATTTTTTAATATGTTCTTACTTCAACTTAGATGAATTAATACATACCTATCTTTTTTCAGTGTGTGCACTTTTAATCGTTGTACAGCGCCTTGTGAATGTGTTGGCATTTAGCCTAGCCCCATTCATTCCTTTGGCTCCAAACAAAAGTTTTATTTTGTGCCACCATACTTGTAACTACTCATGTAACAGTCTTTAAATAGGGAAAACATAGAAGTGTTTGGTGGCTTCTAAATTCATCCCTGTTTGGATCCTAAGGAATGAATGGGGCTAGGCTAAATGCTAACACATACACAAGGCGCTGTAAAAAGATTAAAAGTGCACGCATTGAAAAAAGATAGATATGAATTAATTTGTCTAAGTCGAGTTAAGAACATAATAAAATATTGAAAAACGTTGGTGTTTTCCTTTAAGATATGTTAAATTAGGATTTTTGCAAATTCGTATTATAGAACAGTGTTTCCCATATATGCATTTATCTCTGGCGGGCCGCAGAATCAACACTGGCTGCCACAAATAGATTTTTCATGATTCCCATTAACATTTTAATTTTACTATTTAGAACGGCTTAATTCATTGCAGCGAGCACTCAGCGCGCCTCCATCCTCCCTCTCTCGTTGTGTGCAGCGCCAACAGCGCGCGCCTCCGGCCCCCTCCCCTCTCTTTGCTACGCGCCGCCTCTCTCACATAACAGTGAAAAGTATTTAACTCCGTGTTCTTTCTCTTTTTCGAGTAAACGTCAACAGTCACGGATGTTACGGCTGATCAAGTTCATCATGAGAGTAACTTAACAAAAGGTTAGCAGTAGTGTTTCCCCCACATACCCGTTCTGATGTGAGTCTGTGTCCGAGCTCTCTCCCTACCGCGGCATGCAAATGCACGTCTTCTGTAGTAACACCAACCGTGTATTCTCTCATATTTCTGAATTTGCAACAAATTGTTTGCGCTATACGCGATATACAATAAAACTACCACTCGTATTTCAAATAAAAAAGCGCTCATAACACAACAACACTGATGAGAAGAGCAACATCAGTACAGCCTCAATGTAAACAAATGATGATTTTTTTCAGACAATGTCGCGTTTTTAGCAGCAGTTAAAGAAAGAGCTGATTGGATTCAAGAAAGAGCCGATTGGATTCAACAAAGAGTTACTGAGTCGTGGGTCGTTACTGGGTCCTGTTTAGTCACTTTTTTATAGACAACAGAATAGAAATGTAAAAATAGCATTCAGTTGTGTTAAAATGCAATATAATGTGACGGATCAAAGAGTAAAACATGCCGCAATGACGTCACATATATGCTAATCAGCGTGTGACGTCATCACCGCCACAGTATCTCAAAATCCTGTGGGAAACACTGTAGAAGCAAATCTAAAGTTGATTTAGGATTCTCATCTTATCTTACCAAATCTTATCTCATCTCTAGTTATTAAATCTTAAATTGCTCAGTCATGTTTGGCTATCAACTTTCAGGTCTGTTACCAAGAAGCAACCAACAATGCATGCATAAGCTGCAGCAGTAACAACATAAACAAACGGCTTTCGTGGAACAAACGTAACTTCCGGTAAACTCTGATAACAAGCAATATAAACAAAAAGTAGATAACCTCAGTTCAAATCATAGCTAAAGCGTATCAAAAACTAAACTTAGCTAACGTTACTGTGAAAAATATTGTCTACAATGTTAACTACGCACTACGCCAAACCTTCCTTTGGATAACGGTGATCCATGATCGGCGTCTCCGCTCGTCTTCAGGAAACCAAAACGTTTGTTATTTTCAACAAGATATTTGTTTCAGAGTCTAGCCACTAGCCGGACTATTAAACATACATAGACCGGAAGTAAAGTTCCATCCAGACTGGTAATCACGACGTGCGTGCTTCTGATGAAACCATCTATAAACATACAGTAAACCACATTTTTTTATGTAAATGTGGCAAGATTAATCAGATTTTATGGAAGTAAGTGTTTTTTTATCATTGTTTTACCATCAATGCGCTGTGATCCTCTGTGAGCTACTACATTTAAAGGGACATTCCACTTTTTTTTGAAAATATGCTCCTTCTCCAGCTCCCCTAGAGGTAAACATTTGAATCTTACTGTTTTGGAATCCATTCAGCTGATCTCCGGGTCTGGTGCTAGCACTTTTAGCATAGCTTAGCACACTGAATCTTATTAGACCATTAGCATCGCACTAAAAAATGACCAAAGAGTTTTGATATTTTCCTATTTAAAACTTGACTCTTTTGTAGTTACATCGTGTACTAAGACGGACAGAAAATTAAAAGTTGCCGTTTTCTAGGCAGATATGCTAGGAACTATACTTTCAAACCGGCGTTTGAACTTTTAATTTTCAAATGTTTAGCTCTAGGGGAGCTGGAAAATGAGCATATTTTCAAAAAAAGTGGATTGTCCCTTTAAGCGTTTAGCAAATGCGACTTACAAAAATGAGAAAACTTTTCAGTTGGCTAAGTTCTACAATGCTACATTTCAACACTTAATAGAGACCTGAGAAGATAAAGAAGCGGAGTTAAGTGTATATTCATCATGATCATGATTCATTCAACTGTTTTTTTAATAATGAGGGATGATGGAGATTGGAAGATGGCTCCACTAGTGAGAAACATTGAATGTGAATAATGGGAGTAATTTAGTGCCCATTTAATCCAAAAACAAACATTGCGGTTTTTCATCATGCTTTTTTTGTCAAGTTAGATGCATCTTTAATACCCATTTTTCTGTATCCTGTATCTCTAGTTCACATCAAATACTGCACTTAGGAAATTTTTATTCTGTAATAGTTTTTCTCCTAAATTAAGTCCTGATTGAAATTACCAAACAGATAAGATAAGATTTTAAAGTTACGATCTTTCTGTAGTACACCCCCAGATCTTTAAAGGACATTGGATATGTGTGCTACTGCACCTGTCCAAGGACAACACTCGAAACACATTGCAGAGGATTCTTTAAACATGTTTTACATTGCAACAATGAATTTCTTAATATTTTTGTCTTGTTCTTCAAATGTATTGTTTATCTTGTTTTCCGGATGTCTAACATTTCTTACTTGAGAAGCAAAACAACAACTTCAATATTAAGGCTCGTTTCAAAAACAATCAATGAGTTTATACCTAAAACAAGAAAAAATCTGCAACTGGGGTATAAAAATAAACTTCAATTAGTAATAAAGATTTCAAACTTAACTGAAATTACATTGTCTTAACCTACTGGCAAGTGCGTCTCACCTGTTTTCTTGTAAATTAGCATTTTATCAGGCTTTTGTGTTTGGATTGAGTCATTTCACTTTAATGGCAATAACAAGGTTATTAGTGACCAATTGAAATGCCTTATTTTCACAAATGTCACTTTAGTCTTCTCATTTACAACATCTGATTGTCTTTTGCTGCAAAACCCTCTAAATACATGCAAAAATACCTACAAAAAAGTCACTTTTCACTGTCTTTTCTGAATAAATGTAAAAGGCTCAAAAACGTGGTCAATATCCTAACATACTCGTAAACCACTTTTAACCGGGTAAAAAACTTGATGTGCGTCATTGTTCATTAAATTATTCCGTGCACTTAGAGGACTTCGCTGAATCACTGTCCCATTTAATAGATTCTACAAACAAGGCAGTATTTCTGAATGGCCTGAGGCCGGGATTAAGCGGATTTGAAGTGAAAGTATTTAATAAATGTATAATAAATGCTGAGAGTATTTAGTCATGTCATTATTTCATTTTTGACAGAGGTGGAATTAGCGGCATTCACATCTGAGCTCCTCATATTTTGACTGGAAACGAGAAAAATACTAAGAACACTAATCAGATGGGTTTTTCTGCAAGACACTTGAGATTGTTTAATAGTCTTCATGTTAAAATGATCTTTGTCATATTGTCCTGGTGTGTGGTGGGCATTCTGGCGCAATATGACTGCCGTCACATCATCCAGGTGGATGCACCACATTGATGGTGGTTGAAAAGAATTCCCCTTTCCATATGTGAAGCACTTTAAGTGCTGCAGTATAATGCGCTATATAAATTATTATTACTATTATTAATAATAATAATCTCTTGCATTAGTAAACTGTTGAACACTTAATCTGCAGATCTCAAATATAGGTCAAGTACTGGTTTGCAACAGCAGTTTCAAATAAGATTACAGTTCCATTGGCCGGTTCAAAGTCGACCGCTTTGGGGTAAGCCTAGATGATTCTCTATGGATTCGCAGTGCATTATAAAGCTTCTGGATAATGTTTGTAAGTGTCATAAACTGTGACTGTCTGGGATAACAGAGGTGGCATAAACAGAAATGATGTCAAATTATCCAAGGGTAAAGTGCATTACAGTATGGAAAGGGTTTACACTATGTACAAAGTCCCTGACTGTCTGTAAACTAATATATAAACATGCTGGGTAAACATAAATTAAGCTTTGCTGAGGAGATGAACCAGACTGAATGGTTTAGGGTGAAAGAAAATTTAATTTTCATCTGTGCTTTTTCTTATTTATCCGAAGTCTGCATTAGATTAGGTCTCAGAAGACTTAGAAATGAGTAAGTAAACAATGGATAAAGAGAGAAATCACAGGGAAAACCAAAGCTGGACCGGCTGTTCAAAACACACTTGCATTAAAAAAAACACTGTGCCAGCAATGATGAGACAAGTAGTTGATCCTCTTTAAAAACCAGCCTTCAATAAAGACCCGTCTGCATAATTCATCAGATAAAAAGATACAAATGGGCGATCAAACCAGTATTAGAGACATCTTACATCAGAATCGGCTAGCTATCAACATTTGCATCAACAGAGAAACATCCAAAGGTTTGGTTGTGTTCATAACCAGAGATATATGGGGAATGGGAAAATGCCAAAGGCGCCCATAACAGTGGGTTCAAAGGCAGGGGCGTCATGCACCAATTTTTTTTAAGGGGGCACAGTGTGCACAGCTTACAGAAATGTGTGCATACATAGTGATGGTCGTTTTTGAAGCACTGCTTCATGAGGCTTCGAAACATTTATGAATCTTTTGTTTCGAATCAGTGGTTCGGAGCGTTTATCAATCTGGCCGAAGTCAAGTGATTTTAGCAAACGAGGCTTCATTACGTCATAACTGTTTCGAAAATCCGATGGTTCACCACTAGGGGAAGTTGATCACAAATGACCATTGTCTAATATGTTTAGGTGAACTCGGGTCAGTTTTATTATGCAAGTTCATAAAACATTTATCCGATCTGACTAATAATAACACTACCATTTTGTCTACTTTTTGTTTATAGACAGATTTAATGACAAAAATGTTCATAATTAAAAGGGTAGTTAGTTTTAATGATTTGTTTGCCCCAAATAAAACTAAAACTTTTAACTATGTCTTAATTAAGTTAAATATTTTTTTAAACATATTTTAATAAAAATCTTCCTTTTATTTTGTGAAAAAAAGTGTAAAATGTTTGGACATATCTGCTTTTACACTCTTTTGACCAGCAGAGGTCGCCAGCGTGTGTGGTGTTTCGAACTGCTTTGAAAAACTGAATCAATTTTCGAAGCAATTTGTTCAATTGATTCGAAGCTTCGAAAAGCTTCGTTTCTCCCATCCCTATGCATACACGGACATCAAACAAAATATTATAGAGCTTTCAGTCTTTTCCATGGCACTATTTTGAGCCTTCCTGCCTTGATGACAAAAACCTCCAAAATAAAAGTGTTGACTAACTTTCATATCAAATACTATTCAATCGGAATAATGACATATTGGCATCATATTTACATCTGGAACGGCATGTTTTTGACGTCAGCGACTGCGCTGAATGCAGCGCCTGCCGCCAGAAGTAATGTAACACGATCAAAACACTATCAAAACGGCGAAAATCTCCGAAAAGTGACAAGGATGCAGCACAGAATTAATAATTTTGTGCATAGTAAACAGATTAAAAGACAAATAACAGATGGGCGCTTCTTTGATTTTGAGAGTCAAAAAACCAAGGGGGCAACTGCCCCCTCAGTTTGAATGGGCATGACGCCTCTGTTCAAAGGCCATTTTATGTGTGAGAAGGTCAGTTAATGTCAGGTGCACTGAATCGTAAACTCATATTTCAGGGTTTTACGTTGATTTCACAGCTACAGTACCTTACGTGACATGGTTTACCCCTTTTATTTAAGATAAATTATCTTTAATGCCAAATGCAACCATGAGGATGTACTGCACGTAATGTAAAAATAATGAAAGTACTTCTATTCTTTCACAGCACTGTTATAAGATAATAATTCTATGTTCTGTATGCAAGCATAAATGCAGTAAATGTGCCATTAATGTGCACTCTTTATCTGTGTTCCAATAAGATGAGACTTCTTTTGTGTATTTACAGGCTAATGTGTTTCTGAGATACAGCTGGTAACTTTATATATCCAATAAAAATCAACAAGCAATATGAAGCTGAAGTAACGCATTCAGGGTGAGCCCATACAAAGGAAGCAATATCTACAGCAGTACACTTTATCTTGCATCTTATAACCCGCAAAAACAAACCATCTTGGTCAAACATCCCTGAAAAAGACAGCAAATATTGATCTAAGCTTTCGGTCGTATGTTACATTACATGGTGAAAGAGGCCTTTCTCAAAGCTAAGACAAATACAGAGGTCTATAGTGTACATTCGGTTTACGGCATCACTATCTGCTACCGCATTATTTTGTTAGTGTAATTTATGTTGTCCTCTGTCAAAGGGATAGTTCACCTAAAATTGAATTCTGTCATCATTTAGACATGTTGCTCCTTCATTTGAGCTGGAGAAAGGAGATGCTCAATGCAGTTCCTTCACTGTATAGGAAAAACTCAACATCTTTAAAATCTGTAAACGTCTATTCGACAAGAAAAGAAAATCATTAAATGTGAAACACCGAATTTGAGTAAATGATGACAATATTAGATTGATTAATCCATTGGTATAAGGAGCGAATCACCAAACTTCTTAGGCAAATACCTTCTAAGCCAACTGGGAGATTCTCGTGAAAATAGACTTATGAGGTGTCATGAAACATTTTGATAAAAAAAGTAAATTAAAATAAGAAGCGCTCAGTTACAAACATCATGATTTCAAATGGCATCATACAACCAATTTTGTTGTTTTTCCACATTTAAGGGGAAAATGTCATTACCGCTACGTGTCCATGACTGGATTTGGTTTCTTTGACACGGAAATATTTATAATAAAAAAATCTAAAAAATTAAAAGCTTCAGTGCATGTTATACTATAAACATTTACAGTAAAGAAACATGTGGTATTTGGTGATCATTGGTAAATGTAGAGACAAAAATAAGGAATATAAATGTCTCCCAGACCAATTTTCTCATCCTCCGCAACAAATTTCAATCATTGTTTAAGCCCTCAAGAAACTAACATTTTCAAATAAAATTGTTGAAAGGGACATAATTGACTGTGACACTCAAGATGGTTACCAGGTAAGCAGAAAAAAGTTGAAATTTTGTTTGTCATAGCACCTAGACAACTTTTTAGTTCTCATTACCGAAACATGAGTTTGTAAATGAATATATTTAATGTAATATCATGTTGCGGTAATGATTTTTTATAATGATAATCTAAAAAATGTAAATAATTCTATAGGAAATATTTTTAAATCCTCTAAAAATAATGGTTATAGTAAGTTCAGACCTTAATCATATACAGGTAGTGCAAAAAAAATTGGCTTCAAGAGCTTTTTTAAAATTCTGATGCTGGACACCTTCTAAATCTGGATTTCGTTTAGAATCACCCAACTTATTCACATGAATTCAAGCCAAGTTCTTAAAAACTTTTTCACTGCTATAAAATTATAATTAATACAGGACTATTTGCAAAGTTTACTGGTAAGCTTGTATTTGGATCCTCTCTTGCATTGGTGATATTGGACCAGCTGCCTAACGCGCCATTGCATTCTGGTTGCAGTGAAGCATAAGTATGAGTTATAATAATATATCACACAGACCTGATGATGACCTACTCTGTATATTCACAGCTGCAAAATCAAGAAAACAGTAAACAGATGCTGCTGCTTAATAATACATTAATCTATACTGGATATGTCTTTCAACAGTGTTCCTGTAGCTCAACTAGTAGAGAAGTGTGTTAGCAGCGCAAAGGTTATGGGTTCAATTTTAACATGCTAATAATAATGTAGCTTGTGTCTCTATAACTTCAACTATAACTTTCAAAATCAAAGCAATAAATATTATTTACTTGCCCTGTATTCTGTTAAGGCCAAAATAATGAGAATACTCCCTAAACAACCCACATTAATTAACGTTAAATAAACCACAAATAATAAACAAAATCAACACAAGTATGATGTTGTTTATTATTGTTAAGATGAGTAACATCAGAACAATATTTGCATACTAGTAAAAGTATTATACCAAGTGGGATGACTTGCTCGTGCACGCTGACAGCACGTTCGTATCGATCAGCGCGCGCTCCCCAAAGCCCTTTTAAATAACGTTACAGATGCCGCGGCAGCTGCTGAAGCCCAAAATAACTAAGCGCACAGTAACGTCCAGCAGGTTACGACTATAGGCTACTCACCCCCAGTTTTTTACTCCGAATCCTCACATATCCCTGCTTCACTATATCGTTGAAGTTTGAAGCCATCCTAACAGCCTGCTCGTCCTCGTCCCCCGTTTCGGCTGCAAGTCCCCTCAGAAGTCAGCACGACATCCGGATCCTAAACAACCTGCCGCCGCTACTGCTGCTCGGGCAACCGGCTCCAGCGGATCAGTCCATTTGAGGATGAGCGGGGGGAGACAGATGATTAAATTGGTACAGAGTGCAGCTTCCTGGAATGCACCATTGGAGTATCGCGGGGGTGGACGCGTTTGGCAACTTCACTATAAAATATATTTAAGCAGCAAACTGTAACTTTTAAGGGTTAAAATGAACAAATGTCAGTGTTGAGTAACTACTGTATAAATGTTAAAGTGTTGAATCTTCGTACCTTACCCCAACTGTCTGGCAGCATTAAGTTTATAGTAATTTATAATTTGAAGGGCTGGTCCTTTTTCGTGGGAAATATGAGTTGGACGTCATTTGGCCCACATAAAAAAGTAACCTGCAAAATTGATACACCCTTTTATGAATGTTGCCAAAGTATTATGTTTGTCATGACAAAACACTTTAAAATATTTATTCAAATAGCAAACACTTTTAAAAAAAAATAATTATATATAGACCAGATTTACAAAAGTAAAAACAACAAAGTCATTAATCTTAAAGACAATAATAACTATTTTTAATTTATTGAAACAAATAAAGACTTAGAAAATATAATTTGTATGGGCAGTTACTGCAAATGTGGTTTCAATGTGCAGTAGTAATATTTCAGAAGACCTCAGCCCGATTTTTATTTCTGACACAAATGGAACCAGCCGACGATATATTCTAGATAAAAGGTGAATCTTACAAAGGAATGTCCAGGTTATATTTCACCCCCATTTTTTTAGGATATAAATATATATATATATATATATATATATATATATATATATATATATATATATATATATATATATATATATATATATATATATATATATTGCATTTTAATTATTTTTATTAAGATTTTTAAATGATTGTGCTTTGTGTTGTGCAAAATTGCATGCTTTACAAGTATACTTTTTTATTAATCATAATACGCACAAAATGTTATTTTGTTCAAAGGACTGAATGCCTATATAAACATTTAATATAAACATTTAATAATCCAACAAGTTAAAACATGAAAATGCTACTACTAATTTACATAAACTATTTGCATGCTATTTGATATCTTTAATACTTTTAATGCTTTTATATCTTGAATTTCCATATCTTTGGAGACCTCATTTTTATTCATTGGAAAACTACAACTTCACTTAAATGAGCGTCCATTATAATCAAAGGGCTGTGATAAATGGAAGAGAATTCTGCTTTGTTGATTGGATCCTTGGGATTAAAAGATCAAAGTAGATCAAAAGCAATGGAAAAAAATTAAAACTGGGATATTATATTTAAATATTAGATGCACATCGTTGTAGCTCCACTGACAGAAATTCCTGCAAAAATCCTTTAATCCGATTCATAGAGACCCTCTTTGCCCGTAGAAAAATGTCAAAATTCACAGCATTAGATACAGCTCATGGCACAATTACATGATAGAGTTGTGTCTGCATCTCTTATGACAATGAATGATGTTGATAATGAGATTTGTTTTTCTGCTGACTAAAGTTAGTTTAATTATATAGTAAAATCCATATGGGCATTAGAAGCAATTGTAATTAGATTTATTTTAGTAAAGCAGTCCACATAATAAATGGTTTGTCATTCTGTCTGTCTGATCAATTTGTCATATGTTATCCAAGGCCATTGTGAAATATTTAATGAGCCCAATGATTAGACTACACTATAGAGGTCCTTAAGGGCTCCCACAGGGCCAATAAAAGTGTTTTCAGTTGTCCCACCCTGACAACATTTCTGAACATCTTTTCATTTCCCCCAGAGGGAATATAAATTTTCTGTATTTGATAGTAGGAAAAGGTGAAATTTTCCATTACTTTGTAGATGGTAACTGTGAAAGCTGTCATCTCTTTTTTGTGCTTTGGGGCACAACATTATGCCTCTGTCTGAGACTTTTTCCAGTTCTGTTGGCCACGCACAATGCTTCTTCTCCCAAACAGCCTAACTTTGATAGCTATTTATCATTCCTCTCCAGGGGTATATTCTAAGTTTGAACCTGTCAACGAGTTTATTTATAAGTATGCAACATTTTTAATGTATAAACATAAAACATTTGTTGAGAGAAACCAATGGCATATAACACAAATATGCTTAGCCCCAGAATATTATGCAAATGTCCATTACTCAAGTGAAGAATGGTACTGCATTTTTTTAAACAAAGATGAATATAAATACAAAAACATCTTGAAATTACTGTAAAGCTACCTATGCCACAGCAAACAATATGAATATCACAATGCACCATAAGCGGCAAGATCATGTACTTCTCATTGTCCATTGTTGGATTAAAAGGGACTAACCCAACTATTAGGTATAATTGACCCAGAAAACATCTGTTGATGAACAATGTACAGTTTCCATTGAAAGTAAAGCAAAATAAAGCCAAATTGACATTCAAGTCTCACACCCAACCATTTAAAAACTTTTGAAATTGATGCAACCCTCAGATGTAAAACTGTAAATCTCCAGCTTTATTTACAGGCCTTTACTTAAAAATGAAACCTCCACTACCCACCCCCAGGTGTCATATCCATGATTTATTCATAACAGTTAAACAGAAAGTGGTTTGAGGGCTTCTTTGACCTTCACATTTTGATGTAACATACTTCAGCAAGTCTTTAAAGTAATTTACCTGTGTGAGCATATATCCCAGCAAGCAATTTTGGCTAAAACAGGCTGCTAGTGAAAGCCTATAGACGTCTAACCATAGCCCAAGAATAGACGACACGTATACTGTTAGATCAAGTAAAAGAAATTAAAACAAACACCTTAAACACCTGTTGACTTTGCTTACATAATTTAATGTTGTACATGTCCATGTTATTTTGATAAAAAAACGGGCATGTAACCAAATTCAAGGTTATTTAGGGTAGAAGTGGGGTACTCATAGCCAGAGAGAGAGAGAGAGAGAGAGAGAGAGAGAGAGAGAGAGAGAGAGAGAGAGAGAGAGAGAGAGAGAGAGACAGAGAGAGAGAGAGAGAGGTGTTAACTGAAAAACTATTAATCATAGACTGTGCTATATTAAGATTTATGTTATTTAAAATTTGTGTACTTTGTCACACGTTCACTGCTGTCTGATGTCACTCTCATTCACACATGCCTAGTGCGTGTGTGATATCCGCCTCGGCAAATATGATTTAATAAATTATGTAGCTGCAGCTTTGTACAGCTTTCATATGTTTTTCACAAAACATATGGTAAAAGTGAAATAATTACTGAATTTCATACCGCATATAAGGACCATTTAAGATGCTCTCTCTTTTGATTTTTAGAGATAAATTAAATATCAGTTACACAACGCCACCTGCTGCTTTTAGCTTTTAACAGCCATATTGTACAGTTGATGAAAAAACCTCAACACAAAGTGATTTTTCCCTGTTGTGTTTCAGAAACCAGACAAACAACTACACTGTACATCGAACTGTCACAACAACAACCATCGTCCATTAGATGGCAATGTTACATTTGTTGCATTTAGTAGAAGTAGGACCAGGCATGTCATACTTGCACAGCATAGTTCATACATACGTGGTCCTTCCTTTGTAGCATCTGATTATTTAAATTTAAAGGTACCATAGAATAAAAAACATAATAAGAGCTCTGTACATGTCAATGTCATATTGTGAGCCTCAAACGCATGTGTTTCCTCATTTTTATGTAAACCATGTGCATGCAAAAGACTACTGGAACAGGCCAGTGTCAACATAACACTGACTGTGATGTCACAGTAGACATGTACGCCCCCAACATTAAATTACACATTAAATTAAGTACAAAATTGTTAAAATGTTTATTAATGTGAGCTACTGACATGAGCCTCAGAGCAGAGCATCAGAGCAGAGATCAACATTATTATTCATGACCCTTCCAAATAGGGCAAAAAAAGACCATTTCATTCAAAGGACAAAGGTTGTAAATGCACATGTAAAAACGTTTCTGGATAATTTTTGCACTTAATAAAATTACATACCTTCTATGTAGATATCAAAGAACAATTTAACATATCATTACAATGCATTCTTTGGCACCTTTAAATTGAGTCTCAACGTTATATCATTTTTCATTGAGTTTAAGGTTTGTTTGTGGATATCAAGTACCACAATATAAAAAATTAGATTATTTTTAATTTGTGTACATGATATCCACAAATGTATATTAGCAGTTTTTTTCTAATTTGAGAGTAATATAAAAGTAACAATATCAGAAAATAAGTATATTAAAATATTTATAAAGTGTTACTTATACTAACACTAATTAATGTAGTTTTTTGGGTGATTCTCACGAAATTAGACTTATGAGGTGTCATGAAACATTTTCATATAAAAAGTTATGGAAAGTAAGAGTATCAAAATAAGAAGCATACAGTTACAAACATCTCTTCATGTACTATTTTGCACATGATTTCAAATGACCTCATACAAACCAATTTTGTTATTTTCACATTTAAGAGGAAATTTACATTACCGCAACGTCTCCATGACTGGATTTGGGTTCTTTGACATGGAAATATTTATAATTAAAAAAATCTAAAAACTAAAAAGCTTCAGTGCATGTTATACTATAAACATTTAAAGTAAAGAAACGTGGTATTCGGTGATCATTGGTAAATGTAGAGACAATAATAAGGGATATAAATGTGTCCAAAAAAAATGTTCTCATCCTCCGCAACAATTTTCAATCATTGTTTAAGCCCTCAAGGAACTAACATTAAAAAAAACTTGTTGGAAGGGACATAATTGACTGTGACACAAAAGATGGCTACCAGGTAAGCAGTTCTTATTTTTTCTCTCCAGATAAAAGTTGAAATTTTGTTTTTCATAGTTCCTAGGCAACTTTTTAGTTCTCATTACCGAAACATGAGTTTGTAAATGCATTTGTTTAATATAATATCATGTTGCGGTAATGATAATTTTTGATAATGATAATTTTTAAAAAAATAATTCTATAGAAAATATTTTTTTAAATCCTCAAAAAATATTAAGTTCAGACTTTTATCTTATATGTGCAAAAAAAAAGGGCTTTTAAAAATTCTGATGCTGGACACCTTCTAAATCTGGATTTCGTGAGAATCACCCATTTATGCTAAATAAAGTGCACAATAAAACATTTGTACCACAAACATGTTAGCCACCACATGAATTATTAACACTTAACATACAGTACATCAAATATATAAATAAACCTTAAAAGGGGATTCCAGTTATTGCTTTCTGTGTTATTGTATGTTATGTTTATCTGTCCCCTTCACAAATTAGCCCAGAAATATGTTTGACCACCAATTTAACCTTTACCCTTAACAAGAGCATAATGCAGAAAACAGTGCACACAGCTCACAGACTGACACGAATTGTCATTAAAAAAACTCCAAGGACACAATTTGGTTGCTTATTTGCATCATAAATATTTATATGCAATTAACAATGTTCTGCCTAATGAATTGTTTGAAGACTGGAATTAGTTATGAATTAAAACACAGACACTTTAAAATCAGAGAGAGAGAGAGAGTGAAACAGAGAGAAATCAAGTCATGATAATAAGTGATGCACAAAAACCATAAGGGTATTAATGCTGCAATTTCTAATTATAGCAAAGTACTCACCAGCATCCTCTAGTTTTGTTTCACACACAATCTCTCCTGTTCTCAGTTTTGCTACTTGATGTCATTGTGTAAGAAATTGTTTGCAGGTGATGAGATCCAAGATGAGACTAATCCAGCATTTGTTAAATATTGTACAGAACACAGTGATGGGTTAAAAGCTAAGTTACCTAACGCTGGGTTGTTGTTTCCCAACCATTGGTTATAATAACCCATTATTATAATAATGTTTGGGATGCTCTGGATCGGCATATACAGGGCTCTATTTTAACGATCTGAAACGCAAGTGCGAAGCGCAACGCGCAAGTGAGTTTGTGGGCGGATCTTGGGCGCTGTTGCTATTTTCCCGGCGTGAGAAATAACTCTTGCGCCGGGCGCAAATCAATAAGGGGTTGGTCTGAAGTAGGTTCATTATTTATAGGTGTGGTTTGGGCGTAACGTCAAATAAACCAATCAGAACGCTAGCCAACATTCCCTTTAAACGCAAGGGCGCAAGTTCCATGGCGGGTTGCTATTATTATGACGGATTTACCAGGCGCACGCCAGGAGCGGTTCACAGCCGAGGAGACCGACGTTCTTGTACGGGGGAATCCCACGCTTGCCAGCATAAATCGGGCACGCCGTGTAACGGGAGGTGGATCTGCCTCAGGACTTGACGCCAGCAGAGGACATCGCTGCGTCCACCCTCACCGCTGAAAGGGTTTGGGGGCTTTGAAATCGGACCCAAGAAACGCAAGCAAGGTCCAACCCCAAAGTACTCTTACAAATCAAGTTCATATACATTAAGGTTTCTTATGAAAACATTTTAACTATTATTTACATAAAATAAACGTAATACAGCCACACAACAAAGTTATGAAAATATTTTAATCGTTATTTGCATGAGAATAAATAAAAACTATCACCACAATGCTCACCACTATGATTCCCCTTATCTCGTGTATTAATATTTTTAAGTGTAACAATTTATGATTTGCAAAAATAACTGTTGCATCTGTGTAGATTAGATAAGCAAAGTGTATGCGCGTTGTGCACGCTATACATTATGGTCAAGCATGCGCCCTTAAAATAGCATAATGAACCACGCGCAACGCGCCACTGACTTTAGACTAGTTTTTTTGGGCCCTATCTTGCACCCAGCGCAATTGACTTTGTCAGTGACGCATGTATCATTCGTATTTTGCGCCGGCGCACAGCGGGGTTTTTCCCTCCACAGATGCACGTCAGCAAACTAGGGAATGAACTTGCGCTCCCTGGGCGGTTCAGCGCAAAAAGGAGGCGTGTTGCGGCGCAAACCATCTCTTATGCTATTTTGCAGTTTCAAAAAACAATTGCGCTACTAACCAAAAAAAACTAGTCTAAAGTCAGTGGCGCGTTGCGCGTGGTTCATTATGCTATTTTAAGGGCGCATGCTTGACCATAATGTATAGCGTGCACAACGCGCATACACTTTGCTTATCTAATCTACACAGATGCAACAGTTATTTTTGCAAATCATAAATTGTTACACTTAAAAATATTAATACACGAGATAAGGGGAATCATAGTGGTGAGCATTGTGGTGATAGTTTTTATTTATTCTCATGCAAATAACGATTAAAATATTTTCATAACTTTGTTGTGTGGCTGTATTACGTTTATTTTATGTAAATAATAGTTAAAATGTTTTCATAAGAAACCTTAATGTATATGAACTTGATTTGTAAGAGTACTTTGGGGTTGGACCTTGCTTGCGTTTCTTGGGTCCGATTTCAAAGCCCCCAAACCCTTTCAGCGGTGAGGGTGGACGCAGCGATGTCCTCTGCTGGCGTCAAGTCCTGAGGCAGATCCACCTCCCGTTACACGGCGTGCCCGATTTATGCTGGCAAGCGTGGGATTCCCCCGTACAAGAACGTCGGTCTCCTCGGCTGTGAACCGCTCCTGGCGTGCGCCTGGTAAATCCGTCATAATATTAGGCTTGTTTGAGATGCAGCTTGCCTCGCCTGAAATATAGGCGAGAGTAGCCGGCTGCAGTGAGGGGAGGAGTGAAAAAAGTGGAGGCAAGCCGGACGCTTCATGAATCTCGCAGTGTTGTTGACTGCAAACGTCAGCAATGGAAGAGATCGCGTTCGCGTATTTTATCGCGGATTAAATAGATGCAACTGAAATACCAACAAATGCATTTACATTAAGATGTTTATAAGGAGAATCCCAAAGCTGAACTGTTCATTATTGGAAAAGGCTTCTTAGTAAATGTTGGGATGTAATCTAAGTCTAGACGTAATACAAATTCGTTTCTGTGTGAAATATAAACAGCACACTGTACAAATAATACAACACCAATATAAAAGTTTAAAGGAAATTATTAATAATATAAATGTCATAAGTCAAGAACAAGTTGAATAAATATAAAAACTACTGCAGGAAGTGGAGTTTTTAGAATTAAAAAGTCATCAGCTGACATTCCCGGGCAAATCAGCATTAAGCTATGTCGTCAGCAAGTCTTTTCCCATCGTGCTTTTCGTCAGCGCAGTCGGTGGAGAGCAACTGCGCTCGGCTGTAGAATCCGACGAGCCCGCCTCTCCATCGCGAGAGTTATTTTGTACACGTCAGCGTGACATCAGAGCAAGTCGGACGTAAGTCGGACACTTTTCTAACCGGAATGCATCTTGCGCTGATCACCGGTGATCGATTCTGCGCAGAATTTGCTCATCTCAAACAAGCCTAATAGCAACCCGCCATGGAACTTGCGCCCTTGCGTTTAAAGGGAATGTTGGCTAGCGTTCTGATTGGTTTATTTGACGTTACGCCCAAACCACACCTATAAATAATGAACCTACTTCAGACCAACCCCTTATTGATTTGCGCCCGGCGCAAGAGTTATTTCTCACGCCGGGAAAATAGCAACAGCGCCCAAGATCCGCCCACAAACTCACTTGCGCGTTGCGCTTCGCACTTGCGTTTCAGATCGTTAAAATAGAGCCCTTTTGGTTAGTAGCGCAATTGTTTTTTGAAACTGCAAAATAGCATAAGAGATGGTTTGCGCCGCAACACGCCTCCTTTTTGCGCTGAACCGCCCAGGGAGCGCAAGTTCATTCCCTAGTTTGCTGACGTGCATCTGTGGAGGGAAAAACCCCGCTGTGCGCCGGCGCAAAATACGAATGATACATGCGTCACTGACAAAGTCAATTGCGCTGGGTGCAAGATAGGGCCCACAGTGTTTCCTTTCCTGTCAATATCCAGCCACTTTGCACAGCCATTGAAGAGGAGCGGACCAACATCCCGCAGGCCACAATTAACAACCTGTTCAACTCTATGCAAAGGAGATTAGACGTGAGGCAAATGGTGGTCACACCAGATACTGACAGGTTTTCGTGGTTAATCATTTAAATTCTGTTTTTAGATGCTTTGCAACTCTGTAATTCTGTAAAGACTGAACTGTGCCTAGACCTCACTTCCATTTATACTACAAATGCTCTTCTGCTTTAATGGATGAATGAAATTGAATGAAACTCCAACAAAACTGTGTATTCTGCTGAGCATCACACCATGCTGATCAGTACATGACCTTGAATTAATATATTCAGATGAAAACCTCCTTTTGCCTCGCTCTCTTCTGGTTAGCAATAAAAATAGTTAAATTAAAAAACGTTTGGGTACATAGCCAAGCATGGCATGTTTTATTATGGTAATAATGTGGTACTTTTTGTTTGTTTGCTATTGTATGTACGTTTAAATTAGATAACATAAATGACACATTCTTTAAAAATAACATTGTATAAACAATTAAATAAATGAGTCAACTTCTTCAGTACTTTTTTAAGTTTTCTGTGTAGGTCTTGGGTTCAAAGCAATTGTAGATTCATACAAATTGCCTTTGCATTATCATTTGGTGTTATTTATAAATCTTTTTAATTGCCTGAGAGAGGGGGAATAAATGCTGATCATCCAGTATTGTTTATCAGAGCTGAAGTTTAAAGCTGGGGGAAAACATTAATAAACAAGCAACGTCTACATGGGAGCAGATTTCATTTCACAAACTGTCACAAGTGAGCCGTGCAGAATAGCCATCACTGTAGTTTTCAATCTGACAGGTTTAATATAAAACAGTTTGCAGGGCTGTGAATCTGCTCCGGTTTGGCAGAAACAGGTGTAGCTCATGCTGCCATTTAAGACAAAGCTACTCTTTTACCTCCCTGCGGGTTTTAACCACGGTTCATGTGTGAACGTGGAAAAAGAAGTGAAATGAAATGTGTTTTATAAACAGAGAAAGGTCAGTTGTGACGTGGATATGTGGGACGGCCTCCGCTGCTCACTGTATTAAACTATGCATGAATCAGTGAGTCACATAAACTGACACTAATGCATGTAAATCAAATTTTCCATCCATTCAACCGTATACATCATACTTAACATGTCAACACATTTTTTTTAGTGTTTCTGAAAGTCTTCTGGATCATATACGCATGCAGTCTACATATAAGTGAAGTACACATAGATATCATAAATCTTTAAATATATTTTTTTTAAAGTTTAAACATCAACATCATTTTAATTGAGTATTTAAATCTTACGAGTATAGCCTTTCCATAAACTGGGAATTCCACACAAGGGATCTCTGGATCTTGGATGCTGTTGATACTCATTGTGTAAAGTGTGGCTTGTGAGTTGTTGACATAGAGTTTGCTTGTTTTAGGAACTTTAACATATGGTTCACACCTGAAGCTTTCTGACGTACCCTGCATTGGTTTTATTGTAACTC
This sequence comes from Paramisgurnus dabryanus, assembly GCF_030506205.2. Taxonomy (NCBI): domain Eukaryota; kingdom Metazoa; phylum Chordata; class Actinopteri; order Cypriniformes; family Cobitidae; genus Paramisgurnus; species Paramisgurnus dabryanus. The sequence continues at coordinate 17,269,369 of NC_133358.1, read as the reverse complement.
AAATGAACAAATGTTATTCTTTGCCTTTTGTTGGCAGGGTTTTGGCATGTCATGTACTGTACAGGGAATGGCAACAATTACGTTTCTCTTGAAGGGCAAAATAGAATACATTCTAAGCAAAAATGCCTATTCATATGGATAGGAAAAACAAAATGCGATGGATGACAATACCAGACTTGTTATTTTAACCTGTTATTGTACTTTTGAGTGAAATGTCATGCAGAAGTAAAATAAAGCATATACCATATACATTATTGTTGCTCCTCTATGCCCCGCTTTACTAAAACACGTTGATTTTTACAAAGCTCCTCGTTTTGAAAAGCGTGGTGTGCCAGCTGTCCGCCGCATTGTGATAACCCGAATACCTTAAAAAATGTTACGCCCCTTACCATATTTGGAATATCAGCTCCCAAAGCACAGCGCTCCACGACATGGTGGCAGCAATAATACAGCGAGAATAAAAGTTACGCCTTCTTTCTTTGTGTATACATTTGGGCGTTGTTATGCAAATCTTTCCACACACACAGATATGTGGGGCGTGTTTGAATGAGGTGTTTTAGAAAGGTGTGCATGAGCCTTCACTATAAACCCTCTAAAGCATGGGTCTTCAACAGGGGGTCCGTGGTGGCATTACTGGGGGTCCTAATCCAAATATTGTTTGAATGCAAAAAAAATTTATTTTTTTGAAAAATGTAATGCATTGATAGGTTAATAATAAAATTAATGAAGAGTATAATGTTACCATGATATATTCAGTTAAATGTTAAGTACACCAAATATAAAAAAAAATTTTTTACTTAAAAGTACATTTATGTAAAATAAGTAAGCAAATTATATTGTTAAGATAATGAAGTACAGAATCCTGTCATTTTGTTACAATGTTATATATTGTTTTGGTTATTTCCCAGTTTTGGTTCTGTTCCACTTGTTGTCCTTTGTCATGACAGGACTTGACATACCTTGCAGCCAGTTTTAAGCTTGTTGAGCTTTCTGCCAGTATGGCAGATTGTCCTTTAAATCTGATGGAAAGTCTTTGTGTCGCACTGTCAGAAAACTTTTAAAAAATATATACCCTAGCTGTCACTAGGCAGTACCCTTTCAAAAGGTACACCTTTAAAGAGTCCATATTAGTACCTACATATTGGTACCAAAGAAAGTTTATTACTGTAGCAGAAAAAAGTCAAAATGACAAGCTTGTCTAGTATGCAATGCATACTTGAAATGTGACCTCTGCATTTAACCCATCATAGTGAGTAGTGAACACACGCATTGCAAGTCATGAACTCACACGCACACCCGGAGCAGTAGGCAGCTATCCCATTGGCCGGGGAGTAATTAGGGTAAAGTGCCTGGCTCAAGGGCATCACAGGCCCTGTCCCAAATTGCGCACTTCGTATGGACTTTCAGTCTTGTGGCCTTAAAGGTGCAGTGTGTAAATTTTTGTGGCATCTAGTGGTGAGGTTGTGCATTGCAACAAACGGCTTAGTCCACTGCTCACTCTTCGCTTTAAAACGCATAGAGAATCTACGTTAGCCGCCACTGGACAAACATGTCAACTTAGTAAAAAAGTTTGTCAGTTAAGGGCTTCTGTAGAAATATGGTGCCACAAAATAGTGACTTGTATGTAAGGGGACCCTCTGTGTATGTAGATAAAAACATCTCATTCTAAGGTAATAAAAACATTACAGGTTCATAATAATAAAAGGTCTTTATACACCCCTGATCATATAGTTTTGTATATTATTTTGCATTTCTGTCAAGAGATCCTTCTAAACATTACACACTGCACCTTTAAATTTGGCATGCTCGCTTAGTCTACGAGTCCGTAGGGTGCCATTTGTCATTTTTCACTCCGAAGTGTGCTCATCAGCGTCCCCTTTGAACCCTTGATGCAGTCTTCGACGAAGCGCGCACTGCTGCAGGCACTCCACACACTTTACCTACCCAGAAGTCCTTGCGAAAGAGCAATCAGACCAATCAGACCAATGATACGACGGAAGGGAGGAGGGCAACTTCATGTGTAACGCTCAAGTCTGTCCCGAAATACAACTCCGGTGCGCCCTCTTGGACTCGCGTCAAGGGTCCCTTAGGTCTGCACTACATGATGTCATCAAAGTCTGGACTCTGAGGAGGTCCACAAGTCCGGAGTGTGCCATTTGGGACAGGGCCACAGTTGCAACCCGCTGGCCGTGAAACTCAAACTGGCAACTCGCGTGTTACAAGCAACTCTCTAGCCACTAGGCTACAAAAGGCACATGTTGGGGTACATATTGGTACCAAATGTATATATTATTGTACCTAATGGTACATATTAGGACCTTTTAAAAGGGTACTGGTCCAGTGATAACTGGAGGAAATATTTTGACATTTTTTCTAAGTGTGGTTTGGGAGTTGGGTACATTTTTTTTCGTTAATTTGTGTATAATTTGGACATAATGTTAAAAAGTGCAGTTCTGTTTCTACTTCATTTATTGTGCAGTGTGCACACAGTCTGCCATCTTTTGGTAGTCAGGTTTGTCTGTGTCTGCTAGTGAGACTATGATGTTTTTATTTTCTCTGTCTGTCTACTGTATATTGGATTGACTACAAAATGGTTTTGTCTATCACCTCATTTCAATGTTTTTTCTGCTATTTTTATATCTTGGTGACTGACTGGTACTTTTCGAAATTTGTTATTCGTTTGAATTGGATAGGAAACAACTTGTAAGTTTTATGTGAACAAATAGGAAGCTGACTATGGTAAAAGTGAGACGTTATTAGGCCCATTAATGTGTCAGATGTAATAAATCATGTTATTCCATTAACCACACGTGAAAATCACATGTCCACATTTTAATCCAAAGCCGCGTTGTTCATCATTCATAGAAATAAACAGCTAGTGTTTCATTACTCCTAGATAGTAATTAAAGGATATTTCAAAGCTTATTTATATTTGTATATCTGTCTAAAGAGCTGAACTGGCTCCAATTTTAGGACTCATTTGGCAAAAGCATCTAAACTCTAACAGCTTTTTCCACTCGAAATATTCAATTTGAAGTATTTTTAGCATTTTTCTTTCATCTGCAAGATTTATTCCAGTGCCAAGGAAAAGGCGTGAGACATTACCTCTGGTCACCATAATAATTCAATTCATCATCAACAACTCTGTGGTTGCCAGATTGAATCATTTTCAAAGCTTTGGGTAAATGCAACATGTTAACAGAAAAAATACATGAATACGATTGTTGCATCGTCCCAAAGGGCTAAGAGAGAGAAGTCCAACATTTTCTTGGCTTTACTGACCAAGTGTGCCAGCCGGTGAATATATGTTGTGCAATTAAGAAAGTTATTAATGGTGATGACTGTTATTTCAAATGACTCCCAAACATCATACCATGTGGAACCTCAGTCTGTGGAGTTTGTCTCTCATCAAATGCACAAACACACATATATTACACACAAACAACTTCGGTTTTCAATCCACTCCTGCCAACCGCCGCCCGCACGTGTCAATGGAAAGTTGCGGCAACTCCCAGTCCTGTTTGTACTGCTTATACCGCTTGTGCCATGCGGTGACAGAAACTATCTTTGTGCTTTCCGAATGCTATTTTCAGTAAGTGCATATGCAGTATGAACTGCTTTGTATTTCACACAAGCTCTAAAGTTGAAAACAGGCAAAGCAATGTTTCAAACTAGCATCCAAAAAAGCAACAGACTGGTGAGCTGCACTGCATTATAATCTGAAAGGTCACTGCACAACGAGAGCTCAGGTTTCTGAATCCCCCTTACTCAGTGTGGGACACTTTTCAGGGCACCAAAATGAAGAGAGATTTGCTATACATAGTGTTTTATGTCAGTCCTAGAAAGAAAGCAAGAGGTGTTAAAGGGCCCCTAATCTAGGTATATATTAATTTTAAATAGCAGCATAAAAGTAGTCTCTGGTATCCCCATAATGTGTCTGTAAAGTTTCAACTCAAAATACACCACAGATCTTTCATTACACGATGTTAAACATGGCCATTTGTGGCTGCAATGAAAAACTCACTGTTTTTGTGTGTATCTCTTTAAATGCAAAGAAAGCTTCTGTTCCCCTCCCCGTATGCAAAGTAGGGGGTAGAGCGCTTATACATGTGCTTTGGACTACATCAAAACATGTGTCTCTGGTAGAAGGTTGAACTATGCGCTCATAAGGCAGAATCTGTGAGCGGTTATGGTTGGGGCGTAATCAATGTGACATCACTTTGATAGGGGATCCCCAAAAGCCTGTTTTGTCTGACTGTTGAGGTTTAACCTCTCGACGCACACTAGTTCGGGTGCGGGATGACGATATGTTAATATTACTAATATTAACATTACTATACATCTTTTAAAAGGTCTATGGGTTTAGCATCAGTGTATGGTCTCTGTTTCGAGATACAGATGCTCTAGCATCATAAATGTAGTATTTTGTGATAGAAGTTCAGATGACAACATGCAAAATATGAACGTGACTTCTTACCTTTGTGTTGATATAACGATCGCGAATCGAATCCAGTCTGTTTCAGATGTGTGAATAACTCATGAAACCCGTCTTATAGAATACATTCAATTACCATTTTTGTCCACAAATGTGTATAATCCGTGAAATATAGATATATTGTCCGTTGTTTACATCAGATTTTGCATGAACGTCTTGTACAGTATATTATATTAGAATATAATATACAATCTGAGGACTGTTTACGTCATAACACTCGCGTTCAAACCCGCGTTCAAACTTTGTTTTACATAGTAGGCGGGAGTATAATACATCATTTCCAAACAGCGCTGTCAAATATGGTGACGTCATCTGACTCACTCGTTCCTTCAATGATTTCATGGAAATAATGATAGATAGAACATGTAGCCAATTAGATAATGAATTCAATCATCTTTGTGTGACATTTTATTTTCGTTTTATTTTTGTGGAAACTGCATTTTATACACTTACATAAGGATAAATAATAATAAGAACAAATGTGTATGCATGTAAATGTCACAGGTCGTGTTTGAAAAATTTGGTCCCATAACTTCTTTAGACTTATGACCTTGGCATCATTGCATTTTTAAGTTACACACACATATTTATCATTAAGATTTTTAGTATTAAAAAAGATGTTATGCAATAAAAATTATTACAATGTACTTCAGCCTCTCTAACTTTTTTAATTTTTAACTTAAAATAATTTTGAAACATGGAAAATGAAGCTCAAAGTATCTTCTTTAGTTATGCTTATACTCTAAATGGTTTAGAAAAACAAGGCCCGGTTCTCCGATAACGTTCACTCTTAGCTAGTAAGAAGACTCAAAAAGATCTTTTTTATCTTACAAAAGTTGTTGATGTTCCTAAGTGTGTTCCCCGAAGTGTCTCTTAGGAAGCTTCTTAACACGCTGCCTCTAAGTTCGACGTGCAATGGCGCTGTCCCAAGTGAAGGTGCTGAATTATTTGCGATCGATCACTCAGGTATCGATTTTCCACTTCACACGAAGGTGCATTACGACGTTAAGAAAGACAACACATTATATACAAATGGAACATTACTCAAATTATTCCAGTCACATTTATTTTAACATAGTTTAAGTTATCCGTAAAATATAGACTATTAATGATCAAATTGTCAGGGTAGACGAACCGGCTGGGTATCCCTCGCTATTTATCCACCCTCCTTATCCCGTTGTGCCACTTGTGCGGCTTCTTGACATGGGTTTTGACTTTAAACAAATATGTAATACACTTTTATACAAATGTTAAGGTACTTAACAATCAGAATTGATTGGCAAGCAGCTGCAGTATTTCTGTCTAATTTGGTATTGCTTACCATTAATGTTTTCAATAAAAAGCAACCTAGTTAGATAGAGAATATGGTCTGAGAAGATCTAGCAGCTCCATAATGAGTTGTCTTGGAAGGTGATTTTTTTCTTGGAAGGTTTAAGGGTTGACGAATAAAAAAATTGCCATGGACTAAACAGTTACGCGGCCGGTGTTGTGTGGAAGTCTGTTCCCCCTATGTTTCCCTTTAGTGTAGTGTTTTTATAGCATTTTTATCACATTATACGTTTATTCTTTATATGCATTGAAAGTTTTAATGGCTACTGAGATGTATATGTGTACATTTATGTAATGTATCTTGACTGTTCTTGATTGTAAGTCAATTATTTTTACGGTATGAATCATATTATATGTATAATATATATTTATTATGTTTGGAAACTTAACAGTTTTAAAACAAACAGTAGAGAAAAAAGAAAAGAAAAAGACAGGCTATAAAAGACATAAAACTGTCAAATATGAAATATTTAATAAATTGTATAATAGAATACATAATATTATTGCTTTTTAGTATAACCAATTGAAATCTTTAATCTTTCTAAATAAATTATAAATGTAACGTGATGAAAACGCTATAAACATAGAGGGAACAGACTTCAATGAGGAACAAACACCGGCGCCGTCTTTGATTCATTAGTTCTGATACCAAATAAAGTCAACTGCAGAAATAGTCCTGTATCCATTGCAAACATATTTTATTATAAGTCTTAAAAATGTCCACAACATAAAATCATTGTCAGCATACCATAGTTTTACTTGTACTGCGCTGCGGATTCTACGGAATCTTTTTACAGTGTATACTTAGCGTACGAACGTTTTGGGAATCGTGCCATAGAGTTAAGAGAGAGGTTAAGGAATAGGTTAAGAACTACTTAGCGATAAGAACGTTTTGGGGAACCGGGCCCAACCCTTTTAGTGAAAGGTATTTTCATGGTTTGGGCCAGTGTGGGGGTGCTTTTCAAGAGGTTAAAGGAGATTACACAAAAAATAATAGATTTGTATAATAACAGGATGTTTCTGCACACATACTGGCGACTCATTTTCTGAGAAACAGATTTAGAAGTGCATTTTTTAGGTTGGAGGGCTTTAAATTAATGTAGATTGGTGAAATAATTTGGATTTGGGAAAATTTGATGAGAAATGTTTGAGCACTTTTGAGATTGAGATTGCAGACTCTGTAAATCTGAGCTCAGTTTGTGACATATAAGCTCCATTTAAGCTTTATGGAGACATTTTTGAGATTTCTGAGTCTTTTAGAGTCAAATATTTGTCTCTACAAGAGACCTACGCAAGTTTCCATTTGCTCTCCATTTTATTTTTAATTCTTTAATGTCGAGGAGAAAATAGATTTTTCTGTGTTTTTTCTTATAGAAATAATTTTTTTTGGCAAAACAATATTAAGATAAACATACAGTAAGTGGGACAATTGCGTTCTCAACACCTCTAAAGATAAAATAAATTGTCAAGCAAAATTACAGTATATAGTTGACATGTAAATGACAAGTATTATAGACACCTTCCCATTTAGCTGAGACCCATCAAGGCCAACTTACATGATTTAAAGGAATGCCGCTTTTGTACATGTCCACAATGTTATTTTTGGTGTTTTATAGCTTAAAAAAGTCGGTAACACTTTATTTCGATAGTCCACTTTAGACATTTTACTAACTATAAGTAACTTTGCAACTACTTATCAACTACCAATCTTTAGAGAATTAGTAGAATGTCTGCTTAATATCTACTAACACTTTATTGTGATGAAATCTCAACAGACATTCAACTGTCTATAAGTATCTTTGCAGGTGCATGTCAACTTATTCCACTAACCCAAACCTCTTCCCTAACCCCAACCCTTACAGTCTACTAATACACTAATGACAGTTAGTTGACGTATAGTTGCAAATTATTGAAAGTTAGTTGACATGTAGTTGCAAAGTTATTTATAGTTAGTAGAATGTCTAAAGTGGACTATCAAAATAAAGTGTAACCAAAAAGTCTAAGTATACAATCATGTTCTATATATTCACTAGACTATTTTGTACATTTTAATAATCATTTATAACATTAATAATTTATTATCTTACTTTTTTGCTTCAAATAGCCTAATTGACTTCCAAAAGCACGCAATAAGCTATAGCTATCGTGTCTTTACAGCACTTTATATTATAAGCATACGTCATTGTGGGAGCTGTAGTCGCCCTGCATTATTCTGTCAAAGCAAAATGTTTTGTTATGATGTCAGCTTGCTGGTTGTTAATTAAACCAGAGGTGTGTTTTTGAACTGTAGGCATCCATCCAGAAATTGCATGGAGACTAATGCTTCTGACTTAAATGCTGGCTTTCTATGGAACATGAAAATGGGACAAAAATCCTCAAAATAGGTGAAAGAAAATGTAAAGCGTTAACTCTTTTAGCTAATTGAAATAAAATGCCAGAAACTGCATGTGTTTTAAGAATGCCATTGACCTTCTGGTGGAGTAGTTTGGGCTTATTTGCTCATACTTCTTAATTGGAAGACATTCACTGTGTCCTGTTTAGGCTGTGTCTATAAATGCATGAATGTAATGCAAAGGTTTGTTTCTTAATAAGTGATTCTATAATGCGTAAGGGAATTGCTTTAGCTGTTACCCTGAGGGTGAGCGAACAGTAAACACTGAAAATTATTCCATCTGGTTTTCATTACAGACAGATGGCCTCAATAATTTCTTTGGTAAATTGTCCCATTTGAAGGATTTTTGAAACATAGTTTAAAACAAAGTCATATGGGCCTAAAACTCTATATTTTGAATTAGAAACAAACTGATTACTTACATTTATTGTAAAAGGTTTATTAGACAGAGTGAGGTAGGCAAAATACAATCATACAGTACTGTATGTATACATTAAGAAAATGTGTATATTAAATAATGTACAAATGAAAAGCACCTCTAATTGTGTTATTTTTTGTAAAGTAGATGTTTGTTTTATCAAACCTACGAAACTATTTGACATTACAACTGTTATTTTATAAACAAAAATACAGTACAATTAAGCACCCCATATTTAATACAACCTATTGGACATTTACAATGTCATTTCCTGCCCTGCAGGGTTATTTTCCACAATTAAAATAATTTGCAAAAACTCAAATATTAACATAATTTTATCAGCAGTCCTTTTGTTGCCTTAAAACTATAAAAATAAATATGAAAAACAATAAACGGATAAACGTTTTTAAAAGAGTCCACATTAAGTAATATCTGTATAGTAAATGTATATGACAATAACAAAGATTAAAATGGCTTGGAGTGCTTTTCTCAGCAGTACAAATACCATATTCCCCAAAATATAGATTGGTTACAAGCACAAAAAAACTCCTACGAGCTTTATGCAAAGCAAAAACTCTCCATATGCCGCAAATACTTTTAACATTTGTGTGACAGGAAATATATGCTGCTACCCAGTCTCACAAAATTATGTACTCACAATTATTTTTCGTGATACTGTCACGAATTTCCACATTTTTTTCGTGATCGCATCACGAATTTCTGTTTATGTGTCATTGTCACGTATTGGTTACTCAACTGCTTTATCCTATTTTCAAACCATTTTCGCTTCGGTTTAGTTTTGGTGTTTGCGTTAGGGTGTTACTTTAAATATTGGTTTATACATTTTTTTTTTTCTGATTTTTAATCCATTGTCGTCTGGCATTAGGGTTAGAGTTGGGTTTGGGTAAGGATGTCATTTTATGTAAATCTAACCCTAAACCGAAGCGACAATGGTAAGAAATAAGGACAAAGCAGTTGAGTAACCAATACGTGACGATGACACATAAACAGAAATTCGTGATACGATCACGAAAAAGAATAAAAAAATATGTTACTATAGGTATGCAATTTTGTGTGACTGAGCTGAATATATAAGGCGTTTGTGACAACATAATAAACAGACTTGATGGACTGACTTGATGAGTGAACACAGTTTTAGCTCACACTCATATAGCTGCGAATACTCTGAATGTCTTTCCTCCAGCTGGATTTTGCAGGCTGCAAAAGAAAACAGAAGTTAAACAAGCCATGTTGCCCGACCCTTAAGCAATTAATAAACTGCATTTTCTAAAATGCTTCTTTAATGAACGTGGATATATTATTATATTATAAGAAATCTATTCTGCTGATGTGTATGCTTACTTTATGTTTTAACTGTATATATAATTGTAAACCAGCAAAACTGTACTTACTCTCATTCACTAAATAATATAACACAAACTTAGTGACTTTAAATCTTTGGCACCACAGTTGGACTGGTACAGCTCAATAATAATCAGCTTTCTCAGTGATTTTAGAAGCTTATGAAGGACAGGCTACCCCATACTCTGCCTTCCACAGGGTCCACATAGACCAATTTGGGGATAAACCCTGATGAGGGTCCTACAGGTACATGATGGCAGCACCAGTGATTTAAAATAGCATAGGAACACAACTAAGCATACCTTTCTGACAATATGCCATTCTGGTATGAGGAAATGTACAGCTGTCTGTTGTCCAAGGGCATCACGTCGATGTATCCCCCCGACTCGTTGTTTATGACCCCAGCGTGAATTGCTGCATTGCATATACTAGATTTCTGTAAAACAAGTTATAGTTTTTGATTGGACAGCGAGATTTTTGCTTCAAGGTCAGTGTGGAAGATCAAAAAGCTTACATCTGAATAATAGTTGGTACCGATGACACGGGAATGGTGGGGATTTTCTTCCTTGCAATTTGAGGGACAGTAAATCCTGTTTTGGAATAAAATAAAGGCCTTTCATTATATCTTTGACTTTGAAAAACTGTACTTTATGAGCTGCAAATGCTGCTGACTAGTTTTATTACAACACAGCTGGAACAAAGCAGAAGTGCTATGGAAAAATTATGTATTAATAAATTATGTAAAAAATGGTATAACCTTCTAGCACATAAATGTACCTTGGACAGTGACTTGCAGGCCTTTGGTAAGGGCATAGCACAGAAACTGTAGTCGCACATGTAATAACTTTCACTACACCAAAATAGAAAAAAATTATATTAATATCAAAGGTATACAGTATGTGTATGTCTAAATAGAAAAAATTGCATTAAAAAAATTACCTGTCACTTTTGATACTGTGAAAGCATTGGCACTCTGGTACTTCCTGTAACATTTTCATTACGTTAAGATAGAGTTGTCACTAATGTACATGAAAGCCACTCTCTAGGTAATAGGTTGTTTACCCAAGAGACTGAACTCCATTTTTGTTTGATTTGATGAAATACTCCTTTCTGCCATGTCTCGTGACATCCATCCAACCTCCATCGTTGTCAATGACACCATAATGAATGCCAGCCCGGCAAATACTGGATTGCTAAAGGAAACAATATTTGCATTATGAAGAAACACGATCAATTGAAATTAATACTTCATTTACATCTACTATATGTATTAGGTAGACATTTCATAGCAACTTAAAAGTGATTTAAGGGATCTCTGGGGATCAAATCCATGACCTTGGTAATGTTAACCCATTGCTTTACCAGCTGAGCTACAGAAACACCACGGTAAGCCACAAGGTATTCAAGCTTCTTACCATGTCATAATACACCGTTCCAACCACTTTTGTAATGCTGTCTAAACAACCAGCAGGACACTCGTACCTTTACAGAGATATAAAAAAAGATATAATATAGTATCTTCTGTATTTTTTAAAGGAAAACACCACCATTTTTCAATATTTTACTGTGTCTTACCTCAACTTAGATGAATTAATACATACCTATCTTTTTTCAATGCGTGCACTATTAATCTTTGTGCAGCGCTTCTTGAATGTGTTAGCATTTAGCCTGGCTCCATTCATTCCTATTGTTCCAAACAAAAGTTTTATTTTGTGCCACCATACTTACTCGTGTAACTACTCATTCTTAACATGTTTTACCAAGACTTTTCAATACAGGATCTTGTAGTTTAGTTTTTTTTTCAAATTATGTGAAAATCATTCTCCCTACTCATTCACATAAAACAATAGATTGATTTACAATTTTAAAGTCACTTTTTGGTTAGGAAGGCAATATGCAAGGAGGCTGGAAGCTCTTGAATAATCTGTGATTGACAGCTTAGGAAACAAAAGACTTGCATAATGAGCTGCATAATGAGCCTTTAGGCAGGCATGTAAGATGACGCCATTATTGTTATGTGTTTGTTTGTGAAAGCAACACAAAAGAAATGCCTTCCCATGCGTGATCCTGCGTTAAATAAACTTACTGTGCAGAGATATATGCCAATAAACAAGGTTTTAGATGTGTTTAGATGCGTCTTAATACAAAGTGTGTCAAATATGAGGCATTGTGTGTTTGTGAGTGCATTTGGCCGTCGATCGCATCACACTGTCTGACGGAAGCACAAAGAAAACATTAGCGTCTGGAGATAACTTGTTACAGGCGCGAGTAAACAAGTAGGTGTGATGTTTGCAATCGCATCTTTTATAAGAATATCACAAAGCACGTCAAATATGAGGCATTGTGTGTTTGTGTGTGCGTTTGGCCGTCGATCGCGTCACACTTTCTGACGGAGCACACACACTCGCGTCTGGAGATAACTTTATTTACAGGCGTGAGTAAACATTTAGATGTGATGTTTGCAATCGCATCTTTTATAAAGATAGCACAAAGCGTGTCAAATATGAGGCATCGTGTGTTTGTGTGTGCGTTTGGATGTCGATCGCGTTACACTGTCTGTCTGGAGGTAACTTTTAGTTACAGGCGCGAGTAAACAACTTAGATGTCATGTTTCCAGCACTCGAAATAAAACTCACACAGCACTAATGGCTGCTGAGATGGAGTCTCCATTGACTGTGTGGTTGAATGAATATATGGATGATCTCTGCTCATTATAGATAAGACAGTAACAGGAGAAAGACGGTACGTCTCCCTCTTCTAATACAGTTAACAATACGTTCGCATTATGAAATTAGCATGTATGAAGATAATTTCATGGGGTGGTGCCTAGATATTAGAATATATTCGGATACATTGCATGATATTTAAAATCCTTTCGAATTTGATTTTTCTCAAAAGTGACAGCCCTACTATGTATTAATTTGTCTTAGTTGGGGTAAGAACATAGTAAAATATTGAAAAATGGTGGTGTTTTCCTTCAAATTATATATATACTGCATATATAATTTTATTGTTTATGATTTTAAAATAAAAAATTTCATCCCACCTATTACATGTGGTACCCTTGCACTGGTCTCTAAGCTTTGTGTCGCACGTCACAACCTGGGCTGCAATACAAACCCCAAAGGGACACAGGTGGTTGAGTTAGCAAGATCATTTGTAACAGTGTTTATACATACTGTATAGTTTAGCGGGGCTACGGAAAGGACCACGCTGGTATTACGCTGCTCTGTGCCTGCAATTCTGTAAAAGCAAGCTGAGGAATTCCAGCAGGAGCTTATGGTGGCCAACAGCATGAGATCTCAGTGTTCGGTCCAAACCTCTTTTCAGCAAAGGAAGCAATTTAAAACCCACAAGCATTCATGGTCCCCAAAGCAAACACGCACAGCAGGGATATCGCCATTATGAGAACAAAAAACTGCCTGCTGCACAAAGTGACTTGCGACATTAAATATGTTTGAAAAAAAAAATTCACACACAGCATAGTGAAAATGACAGATCTGTGCCTGCTGAACATCAAAACAATCTGAAAGAAACAGAACGGGCACTTTTATCCACAACACAAATGCAATTGGCTGCAGGCATTTTCGGAAAATTAGATGAAAAGAAAAATTAAAAAAATAAATTACTGCTATTATTTTAGAAAGTAGTTCCCCCATCGAGACGAAAGGTCTAATCAGAAAACCACAGCTTACACATCTGTTCTTTGCTCACAACTGTATTTGGCTGTCTGGTTGGATTTGGGGCCCGTGAACGGGGTCTAGGGCTGTGAGGGGCCTCCGGTTCAACAGAATTTCTTTCCTCTGTTTCTTCACGTGGGCTTTGTCTATTTGTTTCATCACCTGAACGTGAAACAGGAAAATGAGAAGTCTTGTTACTGATGAAAACCAGGCATCAGTTTTGCCTGGAGCAAGTTTATATTGTACCTTGCAAAAACTGATGTTATTCTTCAAGCAGTCCATACAGTAAATGACTGATTAAACACAATAAATGCAAGGAGTACGGTATCTTGTAAAATTACAGTTACAACAGTGGAATCGTCGGGTTTAAATAAACAAACCTTTATAACAGAGATTTTCTTTGCACACTCCACCATAGCTGGGTGGGCAGGCGGAGCAAGGGGGGCCACGTTTATATGGAGCGTAACCCCACCAGTTACCTCTTCACAGGACAACACAGGCAGAAAAACAACATTAAAGAGTTTGTCCCTTATCACAGGGCATATGACAGAGTGCAGTATTTAAAAATACATTAAGAATATGAATAATAAATCATAAATAACTCACTTTGGGGAGTAGTTGCACACGAGATAAACAGCCTTTGCCCAGATCTGACCCCACACGTTCATGTTGTAACACACATTGATCGCGCAGCCAATACGACTACTGGTTGCCCAAACAAGCTGAAATCAGTTAAAATGCACAGTAGTCAGTCAACTATACTTTCAAGGAATCTATGCATTTCTATAGTGATCTGTAATATCAAAAACACATAAAATACACAAATTCTGCTTTGATCTAGTTCTTATTGCCTTCATTAATAAGTCAGTATAAGAACTTTATATTTTAAGTATTATAAGTCTTTATATTTTCTTCTTAACCTAAATTGTAAATATTTTCCCACACAAGTTCCCTCAGGGATTTCAAGCCTTGCACTTTTAAATGTAGTACAGATTTGGATACAGCTGACCACAACATCACAACAATTAAAAACTAAACAATTGGACTTATGGGCAGATATTAAAATGTGTTTTCAGTAGAAATATTTTGCTTTCATTTGGGGGTCACTGCTTAGCTAAAACTTGTGAGGTCCTCCAAAGCTCTATCTTGGGACCAATTTTATTTAATACGCTACCTCTGGGAAATAGTATTGGGGTCAATATTTTAAGTGCTATATATATATATACATACATGCATAAATTCATTACAACTACCTGAGTGTAGTGAGTACAGACTGGACCACTGCACTGAAAAGGACAGTTTGAGCTACATTCATATGGGAAAGAGTAGTCTTTGACCTCATCATACCACGACTGTACATGAGAAGTAGGCGGCCGATACCTGTGGTAAACATTCAAATACATCATTACTGATAGTGTGTAAAATGTAGCTTGAACTGCATTGTTTTATATAGAGTAAATATAGTGGTGAACCGGTATTTGCTTTTTTATGTCCAATGCAAATACTGACATTGAGACAACATTGTGGCTGACTGGCCAATATACAGCTGATATAACACAAATGTAATTACTAGTGATGCACCGATGTATCGGCCGCCGATATTTATCGGCCGATTTTTGATGAATTTGAAACCATCGGCATATCGGCAATAGCACGAGAAAGGCCGATACCGATTGTTTATTAATTAACTGCATAAAGAAATCCATTATATGTAAAAAATGAGTTAATGTTGTTAATAAAATAAATGCTGAATAGCAAAAACCACCTTTGAAGGTTGTCATGCTGTCTTATTTTATTTTTTTAGCTTAATTTGTGCCTCTCTTATTATGTTGGTAAGTTAAATGTTAATTAGATCCAATCCATGTTCAGTAAAAATAATTTGATGCAGAAATAAACTAGCTAATAGACCAACTGTATAGTATTGTATACAAGTGTTTGATATCGGCATCGGCCAGAAGTTGTCAGTTTAAATCGGTCTAAAAAAAAATCCTATTGGTGCATCCCTAGTAATTACACTAGAATATTGGTGTAACTAAATAAACATTTATTGTGCATAATATTTATGAAGATACTTTTATAAGTAAGATGCATATCAGAGTCCAAATATCGGCCACTGCAATATATCAGTCTTTCACTAGAATAAATGCTACCGTGCTCACGTTGCTAAAAAAATATGCATATTCAGACCTTCCCCAGTGAACTCCTAGATTCTGGCCAATTTGAGGCAGCAGCCCAGCTGGACCATGTTCCCACAGACATGTTTCAGCCCATTCCTCAGCACTCCGCTCCAGTTCAGCATCCCACACCTTAAAGAGATTAGAATGAGGTTCACATGGGAATGTGTAAAGCATTATAAAAACAACACTTTTTAATCTTAAATCAATTGTATTTTTTAGATTAGATTAGTTATGCAAAGACAACAAACAAGCCAGTGGCTGTTGTGGTCCATGAGAATAATGTCTGTACTTCCAGCTTCTCTCTGGCCCATACCTTGGATTATTTGTCTTGGGCACAGATTTTAAAAGGCACAATGGATTTGGATCCTGTAATGTTCTCCATATGCCTTTGTATTTGTATTTCAGTACTGCAGTTCCTGCTTTGCGTTTCTAGTTTTGGCTTGGAAACAAAATCATCTGAATCTATCCAAGGCCACTCACAACTTTGAGTGCCCCTGATCCATCTACCCCACATTTTGCTTTTTAATGAAAACATTCAAATGGAGCTCTAATTATTTGGGGAATTGCTTACTTTAAAGCAAAATGCCATTTTCACCTTGAATGGAAAGCAAGCAGAATTCAAGGTTGGAGAGAAAACCGAGCCAGAACATTTGAGTGGGACATGAGAGTTGTCTGCCCTGTCACTGCCCATACATTTTACATTTCTTCCCCGGGGAAGTCCCAAAACACAGTCCAGTGGTAAATGTGCTTCAATAAGTTCCCCAAAATAGCTGCTGTGCCCCCAGAAACGATTAATCCTTGAAGTGCGCACCTGCCAACCTGCTGGTTGGTTTGCTAACCTATCAAAGTGAGCCTTTATACTGTAGAGTTACCATAAGAAAGCAGTCATGGGGCATCTATATCAATGTAAAAAGTGCACAGATTCCATTCAGTAATCCAGTCAGTACATGAATACTGATGACATAAGGTATTATGGTACACTAAGTCATGTATGTGAGAGATGGGGTCTAGTTGTCACTTGTAACTGCTTTCTCTAACAGTGGTTTTGTATAAAGTGAAGTTAAAGGTCTCGTTCTTCCTGTTGTTTTAAAGCTTTGATTGTGTTTACAGTGCGCAAATAAAATGTGTTCATGTTTCACGTGTAAAAAAAAACGTGGTATTTTTCACACAATTTACTTATCTGTATACTGTGTTTTTACTGTCCTAAAAACGGGCTGATGTCTTCCTTGTTTTATGAAGTCCCTCCTTTGGAAATACGTATCGAGTTCTGATTGTGTAGTTTGTTCAGTGCGTTGTGATTCGATAGCAGCTTAGCTTGCCGTTAGCTTAGCTGGTGAATGACGTATTCCTGTGGGCGGAGTTTAGTCAAAAAACTGTTCTACTGACGTCATTAAAGCAGGAAGTAGAGGGCTGTAGTCCAAACCAGCCGTTCACATAGGCTTTGAAAGGAGAATTCTGTTAAAGAAAATATATCGCCTGCCAGCGAACTTTGAGGTTTATCATTTTACAGGTTTTATTTAAGCTATTATAGCAACATTACACACTAACTAAAGTTTGAAAATGGGATCAGGAAGAACATGACCTTTCAAATTTTATTTTACACCTCTGTCATAGAGCCTGTCCACCCCTTAAAAACGACCCTACAGGTCATTTGTGCAAGCAGCTTATTACGACCTACTGTACAGTTACCTATTAAAGTCAAGTGCCCTTTACCTGGCGTAAGAAAACATGGTGTCCATAGTATTCATTTTTCCTACCATGAAAGTCAATGGGGATCATTATCGGTTTGGTAACAAACATTCCTCAAAATATCTCCCTTCTTGTTTATCATAAAAAAGACATTGAGTGTGTTTACATGCACAGTCTTACGTCGATTATGCTTAATAAACTGATAACACGTGGGGTCATGTAAACGCGTAAAACTGTTTTCTTTAATCGGGGAAAGCCCCTAAACGGCGTAAGCAAAAACAGATCGGCACAGGTAGTTTTTTGCTCATTACGCCGATTTCGCGTGGCATGTAAACACCGTAACCGGCTTTCTCACGGTTTTGTCCATGTGCGCATGTCTTAGCGTATGAAAGATAAACGTCACACGCGGAAGTAAGCGCAAGGTAACGCATAAAAGTCTCCGCTTGACTAAAGCAGTTGGCAGAGAAACTGTGAAAATAGAAGCTCATGTTACATTTACAGGTTCTGCAGACACGAGGAGAGATACAACAGAACAGCTTAAGACAGATATGCGGTTGGCTTTTTGATCGACTATTATGCACTATAGGTGGTGACGTCACTGCCTGCGAGAAAACTGATAATTCTCCAAGTACCATGTAAACGCAGTTGTCTGCATAGCCGGCTTATTGATTTGCATGTAAACGCATGAAAACAGTTTTCTATAATAAGCAGATTTTTGATAGTTATCCGCTTATTCTGTGCATGTAAACACACTCATTTATACAAGATTGTAACTGCATGGTTGAATGGGAGTAAATGATGAGAGAATTTTCATTTTTGGGTGCAACTATCCCTTTTAAGTGCACCCATTTCATTGCTAAAAAACGTTATTTTGTGTATTTGATATAATACAGTGTTTGAGTGGTTTAAAAAGGATTAGTCAATTTTCTTTAAAAAAATCCAGATAATTAACTCACCACCATGTCATCCAAAATGTTGATGTCTTTCTTTGTTCAGTCGAGAAGAAATTATGTTTTTTGAGGAAAACATTCCAGGATTTTTCTTATTTAAATGGACTTTAATGGACCCCAACACTTAAAAATTGCAGATTCAAAGGACTCTAAACGATCCCAAATGAGGCATAATGGTCTAGCGAAACGATTGTCATTTTTGGCAAGAAAAAAAAATATGCACAAATTCTCGTCTTCCTCCGGCTGTGGAATGAGCCAGCGTGACCTCACATCATCACGTCAAGAGGTCACGTATGACGTATGCGAAAACGCCCCAGTGTTTACAAGTGTGGAAAAAGGGACCGTTCCGAAGTTGTTTTATGATACTAATTAATGTCTTTGTGTCAGTTTATTGTTTAAAATGGTCTGCAAATGTGTGTTTCATATATGTAACCCATGACCTTTTGACGTCATTATGCTATTACGTGAGGTCTCGCTGGCTCGTCACACAGTCAGAGGAAGAAGAGAATTTGTGGATTAAAAGTGCATATTTTTTATTTTTCTTGCTAAAAATCGTTTAGCTAGATAAGACCCTTATGCCTCGTTTGAGATCGTTTAGAGTCCTTAGAAGCTGCGTTGAAACCAGAGTATGTGAGCGGAGTGGAGTGGAAAGAATTTGCGCTCCGCGCTCAAAGCATTTCATAATTACTCCGCTCAAGCTCCGCTCAGGGTATACAATTTTCCGCTCCTCGCTCACTCCCCGCGCCGTCCTTACTTAAGTATCGCTCCGTTTTCGCTCTACGGCAAATTTTTATTTTTTTTTAAAAAACAACAACGAATGTGCAGTACTAAGAGAAGAACATCATATACTTTATTGGAATTTGAAACAGTAGCTAATATTAGCCGAAATTAGGCTATTATTTAGCTCACTTTTAAACAAAGCAAAACAAAAAATGTGTTGAAATTAAATAAATTATTAAATGAAAAACCTCATATAAAATAAATAATCAAACGAAAAACATTACATTAAATCAAAGAAAGAAATCACAAACTGAAATATTAATTTAAACAAATAGCCAAACGAAAAAATATAGGGCTACTGCCTTCACTTTATGCCAACTTTTATATTAATACTAGAACTATTCTGAATCTGAACAAAACAAATGCTGGCTGGTTAAACATATTTTTTATTTTATACGCAGTTATTAACTGAAGAACATCACATACTGAAATAGCTAATATTAGCACAAATTAAGCTATCATTTAGCTCACTTTTAAACAAAGCAAAACAAAAAAATGTGTTGAAATTAAATATATGATTAAATGAAAAACCTCATATAAAATAAATTATCAAACGAAAAACATTATATTAAATAAAAGAAATAAATCACAAACTAAAATATTAATTTAGACAAATAGCCAAACGAAAAATATAGATAGTCTACTGCCTTCACTTTAAGCCAACTTTTATATTAATACTAGAACTATTCTGAATCTGAACAAAACAAATGCTGGCTGGTTGAACACATTTTTTATTAAAGCTATATCTCCAATGCTGCATTCACTTTAAGAAAAACGAGCTTTTGCCGAGTCGCAGGTGCCAAGCACTTGCGCTGAATTTCATTCCGCTCTTGCCCTGAGAGTGAGCACGCAATTTATATCTCTTCAATCACTTCATGCAATTGTTCTATATTTCCCGAAGTGTGTATGCGCTCAGACTGCGTCCTCTTGTGCATTCGCAAATCCATCAGCTCTCGCGCGCTCTCTGGAAGGTGCGCTGATCGCGCAGGCGTCTCAACAAACGGTCTCTGTGCGTTGCGCTTGGTGCAGAGTGCTCATGGGAGTTGTAGTTTCCCAGTGTCGCGTATATAAATGTTTGTGAAAGTACTACAACAATACAAATGCAAACGAATGCAAAATATGTTAAGAAACATTTTAAGTCCCCCTCCGTTTTTTTCACAGTGGTTTGGTCCGGAGTCTGACGAGTCCTGACTCGTAATTGAGCAATAGTGGAGCGTTTTCGGAGCGAGAGAAAATCACAACGCTCCGACATAAAAAAACGCTCCTCGCTCCTGGCAAAATTACGCCACTCCACTCCTCGCTCCGCTCCCACTCCGCACCGCTCACATACTCTGGTTGAAACTGCATTAAAACTGTTAAGTGTTGGGGTCCATTAAAGTCCATTAAAATGAGAAAAATCCTGGAATGTTTTACTCAAAAAACATAATTTCTTCTCGACCGAACAAATAAAGACTTCAACATTTTGGATGACATGGTGGTGAGTAAATTATCTGGATTTTTTTAAAGAAAATAAACTAATCCTTTAAGGTAAAAAACACATTATTTTCCACATGCCGTGCATTTCAGTAGCTCCAGATTTCCCTCTCTTCCTGAAACGCACAGATATTGTACAAAACTCATGGATTTGAAAAGCTCTGTGTCCCTGATTGGCCAGCTAATCTGTACATTGTGATTGGCCTGAAAACTTCTGACGTCAGCCGGAAATATGACGCTCCTTACCATGTTTGAAAGATTCGGTCACAATGCAACGCTAACAGGAGTTAACTTATAGACTGTGAGTCCGAAGCGGGAGGAATTATGATAATGTCGGTCTTTACTACATCAACAATCCCAGGAAGTAAACTGTTACCTACAATCCTTGTGTTTGTTGTAGTCCAAGAAAAGAGATTTACGTTGGAGATGATAACTCATGTCATTGTTTACTTTGAGGTTTGTACCTTTTGCATATCGTTAACATGTACTAATACACACTTTCACACCAAAGGAAATGTAAAATCATGAATCGGGAAATGGTGCTCTTAAAGTGAAGTGATATTGTTATATAGTTTTGAGAACATTTTCCTGTCAAATTAAATATTTTGTGGGTCTTAATATAACAAAATTTGCCAAGAAAATAAAATGGAGGATTGCAGAAGATGAAAACTGGTTAAAAAACCAACACCATGGAAAGAAAACAGAAAATGCTAACTGATACAACCATGAATAACAAAATAACCACGAATAGATTATTCAGCCGACCAAATGACCAGAGCTATTTTGTGTATTCTACGTATTTGCAGATTTGCACATTACTAACACTGAGTGGCCTTTACCAACACTGAAACCGAAAAAAGTCAACCCAATCTGTTTGCACAGAGTTCTCAGCATGGGAGGCCCCACTGCACGTACACAGGTCCTGTGAAGGAAAACACGACCCGTCAGCGCAGACGCTCGCACCCCTTTCACACACCATTGTTTACTTCATTTGACACCTCATTAGCTGCAAGTTTTTTGTCATCTGGTCACATTCCAAAAAAGCCCCTCAGGAGCTTGGAAAGGGTTACAGGAAAAGTATATAAGAAGCTGTACAGCAACAGACTTAACATGTATGTATGTGAATGAGTGTTGAAATGAGGGTCTGCTTTCCCAATGCAGTCCGGAAATCTGCTGTTTTTGTCTCACCTTGGACTTTAAAATTGGTTATTGTAAGAGGCTGTGGAGAGCCGGAGCAGTGGATCATCACATTCCATGCCTCCACATCCATCACACACTTCCTATTACTCGCACACTGCTGAGCTACACAAACTGACTCCTGACACCCAATTCAACAGCCTGTAAGGCATCCCTCATATCACTGCCCTTGTCTTTGTGAAAGGCTGCGTAATAAATAGGATTTTTGGAATGACTGGCATGAAGCAATTTTTGAGGGGGTACCAGTACACTTTGTTCTCTAGTTTAAAAAAAAGTTTTAATAGTCTTGTGTTACAATTTCCAATCAGTTTGTATGAGGACCTGTGTTTAAAACCCATCAACTTTTTTGTTTTGTTGGAAATTGTGATTAATTTGACAAAGAGTGATCACCTTGCATTTTTATAACATATGAAATACAGCGGCTTTGACATTTTAACTCTGTTCATTTTTGCTATTAGTACATTTTAGTATTCATGACAGTTTACCAAGGATGGACTGCTAATGTGTATTTATTCTGAATCTTTTAGGTGCCAAATGCTTTGAAATGTTTGGTACTGAGCCAATGTGACTAAGAATGCAGGTGCAACTCCTTCAGAAAAATGTAATATTTGTATTTGTCTGACTGACCCAGATATATTGCTGTTTTATTTCTAGCTAAAGGGCCATGTTAGCAAAATATCATCTTGACAGTGATCCTAGATGTGCTTTATGTATCATGTTATGGGATCTGTGTGGTGTTTACTTTGTGAACTGTGTGTTTTACAGTTACAAAACTTGTTGTGCTTTAACTTTTAAACTAAAAAAATAATGATACCCAATATATGCAAATAATAAAAATTAGCAAGCATGTTTAACCATCTACTTATTTTATGTTACCATATCCTTCAATCCTCTCTTATACTTTATTTTCTCTCTCTTTTGCTTCTTCGACTGCTCTTCATCTCATCTCTTTTGTCAAATACTTTCTCTTTGCAAATACAAAGCCTCACAAACCCTTCAGCTATGGTTTGTTGGCTAAGCATTTTTGTCAGAGGCAGACAGACCAAACCACAGGAATCTCTCCAGTAACCTCATCTCCAGCCCAGATTATTAATTACAAAAACATTGTTGTACATGCTTAGTGCTGATACCTATAAATCTCACATTCTGTCCCTTGTCATATTAATTTGTGATTCGATCTGTCTTACCATGTATTCCATATTTGCAGCTGGTGGTTCGACCTGTCCCCTGAGTTTGTTGTGAAGGTCCAGGATGGCCTGCATGTCACCGGCAGTGATGGCCCTCTTGCCTCGCTGTTTATGCACCGCCCCTTCTCCATCATCATCCATGTACTTGTCCAGAAGAACGCCCAGATCAGTAGCATTAAATAGAACCATTGCAAACATACCCCGGGTTACCAGCAATAAAGAGATCACCCGCAGCAATGCACAGGTTAACCGACTCATAGTTGTTAGGTACTGGATTTTGGAGAGATCTTAAATGATGACGTCCGAGGGTCTTCAGGTAACTGTTGAGAGAGGAAACGTTTGTATTTTTGTAAAAGTGTAGTAATCATATTTCAATATTGTTTGCAATCCCAGTCTGCAGATTGCAAATAAATCCAGACTGGCTACTTGCACACTACATAGTAGGCGAAAAATCAGTATGGGAGGCGAGTAGTATGTCCAAATTCTAAATATAAAAAAAAAACAGTTGGCGAAAAGTACCCGGATGACATACTACTTCCTGCTAGATTTTTAAGTGTGCATTCGATGGAAAAGTCGCCAAATAAAAAAATGAATAAAATAAAAATACCGGAAATATATAAACCAGACCGCCCTTTATTCCTCATTATTTAATTTTACTTGTTAAACAATGCAGATGTACATTATGGCTGTGATTGTTTTAATTATGTCATAGGTCAAAGGACATACAGTCACATGACTAAAAAAAAACATGGTGAATGCAGTTTGTCCGAAATTTATAATATTTAAAAGGTATAATATAAAACATACTATTTAACGATAAAGCACGATTTGCTTTTTTTATATAGCCGATATCCGATATTAAGATAGCTGTATGGCCGATTGGCCGGTATAACACAAATGTAATTAAAGTAAATAAAAGACAAACTGAAAATTGGTGAAACTACATAAACAATTGTTATGCATAACATTGATAAATATGCCCTAATAAAGTACATAAAACATATTTACATAATTAATAATTTACATAATAAGACATAATGAGTGTTGTTGTGAATGATTGGTCACTTTATCAATTTTTACTTTAAAAAAAAAAAAATATATATATATATATATATATATATATATATATATATATATAAATAAATGTATGTATGTATGTATGTATGTATGTATATATGTGTGTGTATATATTCAAGATATATCGGCCTCTGCAATATATCGGTCTATCACATACAAATATTACAGTTTAACTATGGTTACTGTAGTAAAACCATGGTTAATTTATGAAACCAGAACTTCAAAATAAATTCAAGACCACCGTTTTCAACATAATGCGTTATTTTTACATTCTATAATGAAAAATTACTTTTGTTGGTGTAACATTTAGGATTAATTTAGATTGTTTCATCATTATATAATATTTTATATCGATGAAACAATAAAATGCGCATGCGCAACAAAGCGCAACGTTCGAACTACATTCAGGCAATGTCTGACGCACACATCGACCAAATAAAATATAACTGACTGAATTCATAACGCGTCCTGACACACAAATGCTCACTGTGTATACTAAAAAAGTTGTTTGCATTGTAAAATGCGCAATAACACAAAGCTATATGAAAAAGCAAACGGCATTTAACACTGTAACCAAATACGTGTATTAAACTTTGAACCAAGTTTTCATTTAAAATTGCCTGCATGAATCCATTAACACATAGATCAAACTAACACGCATGCATGTCTGAAAGATTTTGCAGCTTATTTATAAATACCTTAGAAAAGCTGCGAATGGTCAAATAAAACCCGGCGTTCTTCTCTCATGTGTTCAGACGCTGAAGTTCTGCACGCGTCGATAAAGCCGCCAGATGTTTTTGCGAAAGCGTTTAACTTCTTATCCATAGAGCCAACGGCATCTGAAACCAGCACACAAACGCCTAGGTGGGACCGAATGCAACATCTCTTTAAATTCTCACTGAACTTATTTTAATGTATCACATTTCTAACCCCTCCCAGTCAGCCCTCCCGTTTAACCTGGATTCAAAGAAATAATATTCACATACTGCGGAAAATTGAGTGTGTGACAGAAATAGAGGCTAAATATTATGATGAAAGTAAGATTTGTTATCCATTCTTTGGAGATGATCCATACACAGTGGTCACTCCAGCCTCAGTTCTGCTATTGTAACCCAAGGTTTACAACATTTAGTGTGTTAATCAGAAATTTGTGAAACATAGAGGATTTGTGTGCTTTGCTAGTAATTGACCCTTTTGCTATTTTCATGCATTATTCATGCATTAACCAATTTTTTCCTTTTTCCTATTTTTGCCATCTCTACCATTTTGCATTTAAATTTCATGATTGATTTTTGGGGATAAAGCTTGCAAAAGCTTGTTCCATTGCCTGATGCTCTGTGGTTTGGATGTATTTAAATATCTTGTGCACTTTATAGGTTTACATGAGTGATTTTATGTACCATGCCATTATATTTAGAGGTCTTTAGGTAAATTTTATGTGCTGACAGCTTAGCTTTTTTTTTTGACTTATTTAGAGAGTTAGTTAAATGTGGAGGAATGATTTAATGTGGCATATGAATTAGTGTTTTGTGGCAGGCTGCTGGTACAGAGAGCACCATGACATTTCTATTTCAGCTGTGGAGAGTCCTGGTCTCTTCTCACACAAGCTATGCATTCTGATGGCTGTGGTCAAGGCCTCGTGCCAATGACCTAGACAACTACCCACAAAGTCTGGTTCATTGCTGTTTAAAATGTGGTAGGTCATGCTGGAGAGAGTGCTAGGTCATGCTGTAGAGTAAAACGTAAATTTTGTTTAAAAAAAAATTGTTTTGTGTATGAAAGTGCTCCTGTTGCTTGATTAGTAGAGCATTGCCCTAGCAATGCAAAGGTTGTTTGATTCCAAGGTCTCAAACATACTAATACAAATGCACATTGAATGCATTGGAAGTCACTTTGGATAAAAGCATTTGCCAAATGCATAAATGTAAATGTAAGCACAAACATGACAGTTTAATGTCTTGGTGGTTCTCATTTGTTTTGCAGAATGAAGTAAAAGTTAACATTTATTAGTTCTAAAGGATTAAAATTCATTTCATAATGTAACTAATAAAAAAGAACTGCACATAAATCGGTGCCAGGCCTTGTTTTTATATTTATTTTTATTATAAAAAATATTAATTTCACAAATGAAGCTTATGTTTTACTTTTTCTTATTTGACTCCTTCTGTATGGCTGCCATGTCTTGCCTTCCTTAACAAGTGTACATGTGCTTAATGCTGTAAATATTCAATTATAATTGGTCTCCTTTGTAGATTTACACAGCATAATAAACTGAATGAACTCAAACCTTGTGCTCAATGTCTCCCTCTGCTGTGTTCTGTAAATCTATTTTGTAACTAATAAAATGATCATCATAAATAACTGTTTACTTGTACTTTAGGAAAATCATCCCATGTGAAAATGTAGGCCCCTGATGTAGGCATATACTTTAGTGTTTACTATAGTAAACTGTAATAAAATGTCCAGACACAATAGTGTTTTTTTTACTTAACCATAGTAGACATACTACAGTATTTACTACAGTATGTCAAATTCACTGTAGTTACAGAAGTATAGTATACTTTACCAAATATATACTACAGTATACCCTACACTGCAATTTACTGACTTTAAAACGTAACAAAAAATTGTGTTTAGCTGTGTTTCTTTATGATAACTTGTTATTTTCATCTTGATAATCTGTCACCAGAGGTTACAGAGGTCTACCCTTATGTTTTAAAGGGTCTGTAATGTGCAATGATTTCCAGCGGATGGCGCACTGCTTGTATCTTCATGCGATTTTACTACATTCCTATCACAGCTTGGAGTCGCAAGATGGCGACAACGAGGTGTTCTAACTTATCTTTGCATTTTTATGTGATGGAGAGGCACTTAACCACGGTTTTACTACAAAATAACCATGGCTTTGCTACTAAATTAATGCTAAACCATGATTATTGTTAAGTAAAATAGTTTTGTCAATTGTAATAATACACAAAAACATGGTTACTACAAAAATATTATTTCTGTAATGGATCCTGCTTCCAAGACAGTGAATACAGTTTGATATTGCAGACTTGACCTGCCAAATTTCAAATGTGCATATGTATATATATAATATGTTAAATTGTTCTTTAATAATTACATAGAAGGCGTGTAACTTTATTAACTGCAAAAATGATCCAGAAATGTTTTTACGTGTCCATTTACAACCCTTGGACTTGTCCTTTGAATGATATCAGGAATTTCTGTGTTATAGTCACAGAATATTTAGCTAATTTATCCTTGTCATTGTCACGGATCTCCGCATTTTCCGTGTCCGTTCCACAGACTTTCTTTCAGTTTCACATATTGGTTACTCAATTGTTTTCCTGTTTTCTTACCATTATCCCTTGGGTTTGGGGTTAGAACGACTTTCTGTTATATAAAATGACATCCTAACCCAAACCCAACTCTAACCCCATTGTCAGGCGACAATTGTTAAAAAAAATCCGGAAAAAAATAGTATAAACCAATAGTTAAAGTGACATCCTAACCCAAACCCAAAATCTAACCCCAAAGCCAAGCCACAATGTTTTAAAAATAGGAAAAACAATTGAGTAACCAATATGTGAAACTGACACAGAAAAGAAAGTCTGTGGTATGGACACGTAAAAATGCAGAGATCCGTGGCAATGACACGGAAAAATTAGCAAGATATTCCGTGACTATACCACAGAAATTTGTGAGATAAGGTTGAATGAAATGGTCTATTTTTGCCCTATTTGGAAGATTCATGAATAATAATGTTGAGCTCTGCTCTGATTGGCTCTGCTCTGAAGCCGCCTTTCCACGGCACACGACAAACGACGGCCGATAAGCCGGAAGTCATTCATTTCCTATGGAGAGTCGCAAAGGGGTTGCGTGAGGTCCCGACCATCTGCGGATGCGTAAATATCGGATCCGTTTTGAGCGTTGGATCCGTTAAAAAATTTGAACTTGTGCGACTAAACCGCATGCGATATGCCGACCGGAAGTTATGTTTTTCATTGTATTCCAATCACAAACTGTGTGTGAGGTGAAAATGATTAATCCTTTTGGTTTAACTTTATTAGTAACACTTGAATCCTTACAAAAACACTTTTGATTACTAATAAGTCATACATTATTAATTTAATTTGTGTACGTTATTATTTTAATCTTGCCTTTATATGTTCTCTCCAAAAAAATATTTGCAATCTTTGTCATATATGCATAGCTGTTTATTGTTTCATTCATTTGCGTTCATTTATTTATTCCACCATGGTAAATATATTAGAATGAACCCTCTTGCGCTGGAATGACCTTCTTTCCCATATACGATTAAACTGAAACTTCATTACGACTGCCACTAGGGGGGGAACTCCGACTGTCGTTTCCGTATGTCGTGTGCAGTGGAAAGGTGGCTTGAGGCTCATGCCAGTAGCTCACATTAGTTAACATGTCGGGGATGCACATCTCGACTGTTACATCACAGTCGGTGTTATGTTGAGATTGGCCTTTTTTCCAACGTCTTTTGCATGCACACGGTTTACATAAGAACAAGGAAACAAATGCGTTTGAGGCTCTGGATATGTCATTACCATGTACACAACTATTAGTATTTATCTATGCGATTTATGCCATCATATTCTATGGCATCTTTACGATTTCACATAATCACGTTTATCACAAATTCCCATGGATGGACTTTATGGGCAATTTCAACTAAAGAACAAGGCTTTAGGGAGATTGCCCTTTGTGTTATGAGAGAGCAAGCCTACACAAACAACATCAAGGCGATCAAATCAATGCCATGACACCATGTATGGACAAACCGGCCACTGCTTATTTTTCTCGTTGAGAAGGGACACAACTCACTGGGTTACATCCTCAGAACTTCAAGACTCGAAATGGCAGCCCACCAAATTCAACAAGATTTACAGCTGAGAAAGTTTTAACATCCGTGCGGCAACATCTGCGAGGAACCCCTGACATGTTTTATAGCTGTAGCCCTTGCTTTCTGTCATGCAGATGTGTAAATTCATGTTACTTTAGTCGTCATAAACCCAGTGGCGCTCGATGCGAAGTTCGTCACAACATGTATGTAGCCTGTCATGTGTGTGGTTCGTCCTTTCAAAATATGTGTTCAGCGTGTCAAGTGATCCTGTGTGAATCACGTGTCTTTTCAAAATAAGTGCCTGCTGCAGACGCGTCTAAAGGGTTTATGATAAAAGAGACGCTCGCGTTTGCCAGAGACTCACATAATCTCATGGTTATCAGAGTTTACTGTTAAGGGAGTGTCTACCGTGTATTTTGTGAATGTGAGCATCTCTTTTTTTCATAAACAGTTTTGACGTGTGTGCAGCAGGCACTTATTTTAACAAAACACGTGATGCACATGGTTCACATGATGCAACAAACACATATTTTGAAAACGCAAGCGACACACATAAACACTTATTTTGAATTTGCACCCTCGGATGAGCAGTCACGAGCCGCCACTGCATAAACTGCACAGTTGTATAATTTCAACGATTCTCCGCACACCTTCATCAAGAACATGTGATTTGCAGCAAAGGGGGAACATTTTGCCCAAATCACCTGAAGATATTTGGTCAGTTGCTTGGTTTCAAGGGTTGTGCCGGGTATCCCTGCCCACAGTGAAATCTTATTGGTTTAAAAATGTATTTTATATAACAGTACCAGGGGCTTAGGGTTTGGTTGTTGAGTTTGCTTTTGTTAGCCTCTGCCCTGGTAGATGTAGCGTAACAGCACCATCTGGTTCCTGAAAGCATCTTTCACCATTGATTTCTATTGATATTAGCAGTGCATTATGACATTATAATCATTGTAATAATGCCCAGTCTATTTATTATTAAAATAATTATTCATAATAATAATCATTTATATTTTATGAATAATAATATATATATATTAATATTATGTTTGCATGTTAATAAATGTATATTATTGAACATGCAAAATTATTTCCAGTATAGTAGAAGATAAAAGCAACATATTTCTGGTTTGGTGTCGACAAAGACGAATTTGTGTCTTGTTGATGAGGCTTTAGAGGGATGAGAAAGTTGGGAAACACTGCTCAACACCTTTAGCTTTACACAGCGGTGAGCTAAAAGAGACAGTTTGGCATTGCACAGGGGATGTTTACTGCCCGTTTTGTTGCTTTTGCAGCAGACCAGATCTAGTGTCTGTGTAGAGCTCCAGATGCTGGTGCTTTACTACCAGTTACCCTCCATTACACCAAGTACTGTGTTTTTTACTGTGTGTGTGTGTGTGTTTTGGAGGAACTAATATGGTCTTAAGGCATGGCTGCAAAAAACATTTTTTGGAGTGTATGTATGCATTAAATATGGTCTAGTTAAATTCTGTATACTTAGTATTTTTCCCTTTTTTGTGATTTCTTTTCTTCTTTTTTCATATAAAGCTGCATTGAAACAATGCAACAACTATCTATGCTGATAATATCCATAAATGAGCACACAAGCTTTCCACCAAACTGTATTTGGTAGCGTTACGCAAAGCCTTTTCTTCATTATGATGAACAGTTGCTTATTCTCATGTATCATGGAAAGTGGGGACAGGATTCAAGGGCCAGCAGAGTCCAGTCTGAACTTAGCCACCTCAGTCGTGAGGAAGGGGTGGGGGTGGAGGTGAACACATTTGTTGTGGGTCCCTGAAGAGGGAAACCAAGAGAGAGGAAAAGAGAAAAAGGACACAAAGAAATGAAGAATGCTATCTGCAATGGGTCCCAGCCCAGGAGACGTGAAAGAAAAAATCAAGGGTGCCAAGTTTTCAGTTAGTCACTAACCAGAGACACATTCATTCATTTCACTGGTCGGAGCTGGAAGAGTTTGGGTAAGCTCACAGACTCCCATGCCAGTTTATCACCTTAAGTTAAAGCCATTATATGAAAAATCCATAGCATTTGGCAGCCGCTGTTGTCCAAAGTTACTTACAGGGCACTACAAGGTGTACAAGTTATGTACGCTGCTAATGCAATGCTCTACTAGTTCAGCTGCAGGCATACTAGTATGGGAACATAGCTTGCTTTCAACAGACAATTTAATAATGGATAACAGTGGATTAATCTGCTATTGTAGTTTGGTGCCACCTCATCACATGGCACTGTTGTACAGAGGAGTTGCTATGATAGTCTATAAATAGCGTTTGTGTTGGCACGGGCATATTTTAATGTTTGAATCTCAAAATTCGCACAGGTGATTCATGTGGTATTTTTCTTGCGGCTAGAATCTTGAGCCTGAGTCTTAGTTGTGGAGATCAAGCCTGTATTTACACACCTGAAACGCTAATTTTTACTTGAGCTGTGGTTTTACATTGCACACCATTTGTCATTTGACCCGGCCGAGAGCTTAAATCTAAACAAGGCTGTATTGTGTAAACCTAATAAGGCGTATGAAACAATGAGGCTAGTTAGGAGTCAGATCAGATATACTCAGGCTTTGATTAATACGTTTAGTTAGTGGTTAAAAATAAGGGAATAAACTCTTGAAGAAACACTTCGCCAGTTTTTTCCAAGTTTTTTTAAAGAGCACCTGTGGTCCGATTTACGTTTTTACATTTCTTTTGGTGTGTAAGTGTGTATTAGTACATGTTAACGATATGCAAAAGGCACAAACCCCAAAGAAAACGATGACGCGAGTTATCGTCTCCAACGTAAATCTCTTTTCTTGGACTACAACATACACATGTAGTGTAGGCAACAGTTTACTTCCTGGGATTGGTGATGTAGAAAAGACCGACATTATTATAATTCCTCCCACTTCGGACTCAGCCTGTAAGTTAACTCCTGTTATAACCGAATCTTTCAAACATGGTAAGGAGCGCCACATTTCCAGGCTGACATCAGTGGTATTCAGGCCAATCACAACGTACAGATAAGCTGGCCAATCAGGGACACAGAGCTTTTCATATCCGTGCATTTCAGGAGTGAAATCTGAAGCTGCAAAAATGAACAATGTGTGGGAAATATTGTGTTTTTTAACCAAAAACCATGCGATCACAAAATAGCATTTTTTTTGCAATGAAATAGGTGCACTTTAAACATAAAAAATGAATACGTAACAACCTTGCTTTATTTCTTTTATAGGCAGTTTCAGTGCAGGAAGTACAGTGGAACTCCTTATATGGGCACTAACAGGAATAGCGCACGCACACACAGGGAAATTTCAGCTTGATTAGTTTCCCAATGAACCCAGCATTATGGAAACAATGGATATAGTTTGTTTATCAGGAATAGCAGTGGAGTTGTGTGTGTGTGTGTTTGTTTAACACTGGATTTCATTGAAATGGGGCAGTCATTAAATTAAATGTGTGTGTTTTGTTGGCAATCGGCGTGTAAGTGCATGTAACAACATAAAATGTAGTGAATCATAAGTTATCCAGAGATAGTGGAATAATGTTGTGTGTCTCAAAGAGCTCGGATTTATTCTGAATGAATCGGTACAGCTGATCTGTTTTATATAAATCTGATAAAACTAAACCGTGTGCGTTATGTGAGTTTTAAACAAAAGTCAAACTTGTTATTTAAAGGAACAGTATGTAAGAAATTTATGTCAATTAATCATAAAATGGGCCTGATATGTTTCAAATACTTATATCACTCACAACAGTGGTCCAGCCAGAATATTGTCATTTAAAAAGTGGATGTTGATGTTATCATTTTGTGTATTGGCCACCAGTTTTGTGATTGCAGTACCAGTTTTGGCCACAATCCTACATACTGTTCCTTTAATGACCCTCTCATGTCAGTTTAAACCTGTATCCTGAGGTCTGTTCCACACAAAATCCCTTTGTATGACTTTAAAGAGATCTGAAATGTTGCACACAGGTCATACTTTATGTACTGTATTGCATTTCTGGTTGTTTTATTCATTTTTGTCCTGATTCAAATGCACCATACTTCCACTTCCTGTGAAACTTCAGCCTTCATGTGAAACCCTTTTAAATTCTTTTACATATTATTCATAACTACAGTACTGAATTCCATTAAGTCTGCAAAAGGATACAGTAACCTGCTAGTCTTTGTATGTCATTGGCTGGATTGCGGTCTCTTCTCACAGCTGGAAGTCTGCAGAGAAACGTCTGCATCTGTCCAATAGATCAAAACGAATCTGGCATCATATTTCACTGTGATTTTTGTACACTTTTCCCAAGTCTGCGGATTTTGGTAGCTGTGAGAATGTGTCCGTCTGCCCCACCCTCGACCAAACAGAGTGCACGAGGCAGGGCCTGCAGCTTTCACCGGGTTCATCGGTTTCATTTGACTCTGGTAAGATCACGTGCGGATTGTTTGTGTAGAAAAACGGGGCCAATGTCAACGTTTTCCTAGAAAGATTTAATTGTAACCAGGTCTCATATCAAAGACCTGTTCTTACAATTACAATGCATAAGTGGGAATGAAAACAGAGCATCAAAATAAGGCAGAACGTCTCAGAAAATCCAATAATTCATATAAGATCTGTCTGTTTCTGAGAAAGTGAGAGAAAAGGAAAGAGAAATATACTTTTGATTAACATTGACTCAAAAAAAAAAAACTTTGAAGCAAAATTATTTTCAGTTTTATTCAACTATACAAATACATCCAAGCAGAATAAAAATCATAAATACGACATTAATTTATATTTTACATTGAACACATATATTTCAAATAATACTGGTTAAAATGTATAAATATGCAAAGTCCAATCCAAAATAATTTCCAAACTGAGCCTTAAAACTCTTTTCCAAAGTCTCACCATAAAAGTATTTTGGCACTGGACTTGGGTATGGATTATTTGAGAGCTGTGATAATCTGAATTTTGCAATGATGCACACAAATGCAGGTATAAATAACAAACACTTGCTTTATAATAAAATAGATAATTTGTATAAAAAGTCTCTGTACAGTATACAGTTCATTTCAGATGATAAATACCTTGTTACTGAAAAAGTTGTCATTTAGGCATGCTGTTTTGCAATTGATGCAAACCCCAAATTGACATTACATTATGCTCATTAAATCCAGCACCATAATATTTTCAGAGGTCTACAATGACACAATACAATTTTTAAGATACAATCTATTATGACAACAAACAATTGTGTGACACATATCTGACATCCTAAATCTGCAGAAGATAAAATGAATAATGGCCCGTTAAATCTCCATCTCCATATTGCTGCAGAATGGTGTTGGTAGACTCCCTAAGTGCTTTAGTGATGCAGTTTAACAAGACATGAGTAAAATCAAAACATTGTATCAATGCAATACACATATCCCCCCCCCATTGAGTGCCACTGTGTTGCATTCATTGTACAGACATGTACTGGTGAGTTAATGAAAGACGTATGTACAAAATGTAAAAAATCATCATTAATAACCTTCTAATAAAACATTTTTAAAAAACTATTTAAGGTGCACTTTCATATAAAAACATGTTTTCATATTGATCTGCCTTAACATTCGTGAGAGTACAGCATAATTTTCCATCCTGTTACATGCTTTGCTTCTTACAGCATGCTATGTGGAATTGCACAATTTCTTGTCCTCTAGCACACCTTTGAAGAACTTATGATTGAAAGGTCAAATGTGTAGTTTAAAAAAAGAACAAAAATTATTAGAGATGCACCGATAGAAAAAAAATCACCAATAACGATGGGAAAAGTTACTTTTAAAAGTAATGCATTACAATATTAAAGGGGCCATGTCACAGGACTTTTTTAAGATGTCAAATAAATCTTTGGTGTCCCCAGAGCACATATGTGAAGTTTTAGCTCAAAATACCATATAAATAATTTATTATAGCATGTTAAAATTGCCACTTTGTAGGTGTGTGCAAAAATGTGCCGTTTTGGGTGTGTCCTTTAAAATGCACATGAGCGGATGAATTGCAAACACTGATCGCAATGATGGTGGATTGTTGAAATTGAAACTCAATTGTTCTGTGAATAATTTTCTCTCTGCACTAAATGGCAGTGCTGTGGTTGGATTAAGGGGTGGTTTTATTATAATAAGAGCTCCTTATGACATCATAAGGAGAGCCAAATTTCAACGACCTATTTTTTCATGTGCTTGTAGAGAATGGTTTACCAAAACTAAGTTACTGGGTTGATCTTTTTCAAATTTTCTAGGTTGATAGCAGCACTAGGGACCCAATCATAGCACTTAAACATGGAAAAAGTCAGATTTTCATGCCATGGCCCCTTTAAGTTTCTCTCCAAAAAGTAACTAATTGCGTTACTTAGTTACTTTTCATGGAAAGTAATGCTTACGTTACTTTTAAGTTACTTTTGCGTTACTTTTTCATACTTGGCTGAGGCTTGATCTCTTTCAGGCCTTGCAGGTGTTTTTTATAATCGCAAAAATGTCAAGCTCTGGCCTGCCATCTCCGTTTCTTACTCAAACTGTTCCCGACAGGCTCACAGAGTGCGTAACTCTACGTTAATATGTTCACTTTATTTCAGTACATTGTTTTATTTTTAAATTGAATTTATTGAAATGAAAAGTAACTCAAATGAAAAATGAGTCACATTACTTTTTTAAAACGTAACTCAAATATTAATGTGTACATTTATAAAGTCATGCGTTACTTTACTCGTTACTTCGGAAAAGTAATATTATTACGTTATGCACGTTACTTGTAATGCATTACCCCCGACGCTGCCGAAAGTTGATTATCCAGACTAGGCTTGCCGCGATAGTCGGTGAAACGGTGATAAACGGAGCTTCAGCCTCTCACCGGTTAGATCACTTGCCCACCGCGACACCGTCTTTCACCGTCGTTTTGATATTTTCGTGTAATTAAATCATTTAGTTTCGTTAGAGAGAGCAAACACTTACAACTGAATGTGTCTGCTGCCTGAATCCAGCGAAGCTCAACCCGCATCATGTCACAGAGCAGCCGGTGTCAGGTTTCATTTATTTCTGTGAGCTGACTGACCAGATGATGACAGAAGCCGCGTGCTTACTCTTTTTTGCTAATATACATATATGATGTTTAATATAAGCGAGATCGTTTTGTTGTTGTGTTTTTCATCAAGAAAAATATTAAACCCATCATTCAAGCAGCGCTTTTATGGATAAGTAGCCGGTTGCTGTGCTTGGGACTGGCGGGTTCTGTGAGAATTACCTGCGCACCTTGACTCAAGCACTCAATTAAACCAGCTGTTGCACTCGCATTGCATGCAAATTCATAAGCGATTTAATGCATCTTACGCAAGCGCTGCATTTAAACAGTTGCGTCATTCAAAAGTGAAAATAAAATGTGCACGTCTGCATGCGCATTTATAAGCCCCTCCCACCCGGTGATATCGGGATCACCGAGTTTGTGAAGCGCAGATTAACCGGTGGGAAAATTACGTTACCGCGGCAACCCTAATCCAGACTGATAGCTGCCGATTCCAATAGTTTGGTGGTTATATTAACTTGCATTAACTAAATTCTGAAGATTAAATTTTCTGAATGTTATCTATTCATATAATGTTGAACATTAAACTAGTGATTTTTTTTACATTTTCTATACACAGAGCTCAAACTCATTGCATTTACTGTTCTCTTTTGATTTACAGGATATATCGGCCATGACTGTTGGCTGTTTTTAAACTATCAGGCGATAGAGTGAAAAATTGCTTTTCTTGACCAATATTGGTTATTGGCCGATAAAGGGGTGCATCTCTAATAATTATTGTTTTCAAACAGGTTTCACAAAACCTCCATTTTGTGCCATTGATACAGTAGCCCCTCCCCAAACTCACACAATTGGTTGATTTACTATTGTTGAGCGAGCTGGGAAGGTCCAACAAACAGAGCACCATTTTAAAAGCACCACAGAACCAAAGTGTGTACACTTCTAAGGAGACGTAGTCTATAAACGACAAACTTATACATAAATTAGGCTACGTACACACCAAGCCGACGATCTGACAGGCACGTTTTGAGCATCATCTGACTTAATTTTTTCGTTGTGCACCATCTGCTAAAGTAAGTCACCATCGCCTTTTTTTAGCCGATTCACCATCTTGATTTGGTGAGTTGGTCATGTGATTGGATGTTGGCGGTATAGCAAACCAGTGCACAACAGTAACGGCTCATCCGTGTCATGTGTGTTTTCAAAATAGGTGTTTGTTGCGTCATGTGAACCATGTGCATCACGTGATTGGTCAAAATAAGTGCCTGCTGCACACGCGTCAAAACTGTTTATGATAAAATAGACGCTCACGTTCACAAAATACACGCAAGATACTCACTTAACACTAAACTCTGATTACTCATGAGATTATGCGAGTATCTGGCAAACGCGAGCGTCTCTTTTATCATAAACCCTTTAAACGCATCTGCAGAAGGGACATATTTGGACATGACACGTGATGCACATAGGATCATTCGACGCGCAGAACACTTATTTGGAAATTACGAACCACACACATGACGGGCTACATACATGTTGTGACGAACTTCGCATCAAGCGCCCTCGAAAAAAGAAGTCACCGGCCACCACTTGTGCACAGGAAGAAAAACGAAAGCAAACGACGAGGTCAAGCAGATATCGTTTTTTTTCTTATACGTGAATATTTTAAAAAGATATGCCTTAAGACATTATAGATATGTCATTTAGATTTGTGTGAAACTCAGCAGTCTTAAGCGCTTTCGGTTTCCCGTTTTGATTATAATGAACACCCTACTGCCACCTGCTGATACGGAAAGTTATCTTATCTCACACAGGCGCAGACCGGATGTGCTACTTAGCCGCTGTCTGTTTGGTGTGTACTGTACTTCACAAACGTAGCCAAAATGTGGGCAATGTGAGCAGACCTCACAGTCTGCGTTGCTTTGATGGCATCGGTTTTGTGTTTCCCTACCCTTAGACTGTAACGGAAAGAGGTATCTTAAATTCAAGGCGAGCTTATTATCTCAGATGAAGCACTCAAATTTAGCCTGCAGCTAAATCAAAAAAGCTGCTTGCTGAATGTTTAACTTGGACTTAAACATCATTAATGGCAGGGATGTAAAACTTCAAGCCCCACCACCTATACAGCAATGAATCCAGGAAAATTAAGGGAAACCGTAAGGGATTGAGTTCTAGACACCCATTAAACTTAGTCTGGGAATATGCTGACAAGGTTTAATGGGAGTCTCGACAAATAAGGCAAAGGCTTTCATAGTTACTCTGAATACTGTAAGCACCAATCAAATCTTGACAGATCACAGTAGAGTCCCATTACTAAATCCAATAAATGAATATCAATATGGACATTGAAAAATAATTTATGAACATATTTAATAAAAAAGCATGCTGCCTTGCAACCCACGGTCCTATATGGCCCATATGTACAAAAAAGGGATGCAGGAATGTTGTGCAAATTCCCATGAGGGAGAGTGTCTCTGTGATGGGGCATGTGCATTTTGTCTGTTTATTTGAACCAGTGCAGGTAATTTGAGTTCACAGCAGGAAAACACATGTTGTTACTGCATGATCCTCCATAGCTTGGAGGGCACATGGAACAAGGTACACCTACTTTATATGGGGCTTCACCAATCCAGTTCCCCCTGTAAACAACAACAACAACATGTTAGACATAATATGCATAGATCGGATCATCGAGTACACTTTTATTTGTAGACAGTGTACATACTGATTTAATAAAATGTCATTGCAAGCGAGAGTTAAATCAATCTGGGTGTAACCAGTTCTCAACCACCAAGTCAGGTCTTCAAGTTAAAAATAACAGTAGCCTAACGATTTTCGCAAGTGTACCACCTTGCAAGATCAAAGAAGGGAGGTCAAGAGTCGCATGCTAGACAATATTATGGTTCTTTGATTTCGGAATTAGAAGCAGAATTCCACAAAAATTCCACATGCACAAGAATGCAAGAGGTCGTCTAGGTCTTTGAACCACAAGGCACCATGCACGTCCACGACAGAAATGTTTTTAACGTATAAGTGTCAAGTTGCCCCTCTCATGTTTGTGCATCTGTAGGCTTAATTATGTCACTACAGAGCACTTACTTTGGAGAATAGTTGCACACCAAGTATGTTGCCCTCTTCCATACGGATCCCCAGACGTTCATATTATGGCACGTGTTGACGGCACATCCTATTTTGTTTGAGGTTGCCCACACCATCTAATAACAACAACAACAACATATGATTAATATGGTTACATTACATGTAGATTATTATAATGCGCCAAGATGATCAACTCACTTGAGTATAATGAGTGCACATGGGTCCATAGCACTTCAGTGGGCATCTGGGATTGCAGTCACGGGGGTACGGAAAAGTGTAGTCCTTTACTTCATCATACCATGGCTTCACAAGTTGCAGAATGGACCTATATCTGCAAAATGTAAACTTTTGTATAAAATGGCGCAATTATATGCACGTGCACTGTAAAATAAGTATGTCGATACACACCTTCCCGTTCGGACTGAAAGGTTCTGACCAAGAAATCGAAGAAGACTTTGAGGACCATGATCCCAAATACATGTGGACGCCCATTGCTCTGCTGTCTTTGCAAGAGTGTCATCCCAGACCTAAGACGTACGTAAAATACACTCCTTAAACGGATTCCTGTGCAATAAATCACTTTGTGAATAGTCCTTATTTAAAGGAAAGTATTGGGATTCTAGCGACTCATGCGGATATATGAGTCCATAATAAAGGTAGACCTAGCCAACACATCCGCAAAGGGTGTTTGTTGTCTCATTGACTGTATAACATAAGCATTACAAAAAAATCCACAAAGTTTTAAATTGTAGTATTGCGAAAAAAATGAAAGCTGCGTCAGCATTTTCTCCTAAACTACCGACCACAACAGACAGTTGCATAATAATAGTAGCCTACTAAGATAAGTGCATTATTACAAAAGTCCATGCATACTTTATACCAGAATAATAACATTTAATTATATATCTACACATTTCAAATACCACATTTGCACGACTCTAGAAGTATTTCTAAGCATATAGATCTCTGCTGTAGAGGATCTACTTTGGTGGTCCCTGCCAATTAAATCTGCCCAACAGCTGCTGGTGCCAAATGGACACGTTTGTCATTTCTATATCCCAGTTATAGACATAGCCTACACAAGGGTTCAACTACAACAGCAAGCAAGATTAGACAAGTATCAATACATAAATAAGTATATAAAACCAAATGAACTGACAACGTCACGATTCAGAAACGTGCAACTGAGAGCAATGTCAAAGATACAGACTCACCATGTATTCCATGTTGGATGCTGGTGGAAAAACTTTTCCTCTGACTTTATTATGATAGTCAAGAATTGCAAGCATGTCATTCTGGGAAATATAACGCTTCCTTCTGGTCTTGGCTAGAGTCGCGGGCTCGGTGAGATATTTAGGAGGGGAGGAGGCGGTATCAGTGAAATTGGTGGCTGGCGCAGATGAAGACAGACTGGGATTAAAGGCTGCCAGTGCACTTGCTCCACAGGATATACACAAGAGCAACACGTCGATAGCCAAACGATTTGCGTTCATGGTTGATGTCTGAGATGTGCTAAACGGCGATTTTCCTTTCGTGGAAACTGCCTGTGAAATGCAAACAGAGAATTAACCCTATTTTGTCCGTCATTTCACCATATGGTGTCTATTTCAACAGCCAAATTTTAACATTAATGCTACGAATCTCACTTGTAATACAAAAAAGTACAACAATAAAATGCAATTCAACGTTATCTTTTAAATAATATTAACCATATTTACTATAACACAATGTATTCTATATATATATATATCATTTTTTCTATAATTTCTTTATTATATATTTCCATTCGTTTTTTTTTTTTTTTAAGTAAATTGTGTTGCAAAACTGTAAAAATCGCCGAACTAAATTTAAAATGAATGAAACACGCCCTACTTTACCAACATACATTGGTAAAAAATAGCAAATTGCTGTAATATCCATACCTTCTGATATAAACACGTCTCTTCTGTGCCTGGGTCTTAATACTGTGCAGCTTTGAGTCTTTAAATCTTTGAAAAGTCTCTTTCTTTCTTTCTCTCTCTTTCTTTCTCTCTGTCCTGAGACGCGCTGCCGGTTTATATACGGCTGAGGTGCCGGTGCAGGAAATGTTCCGGCTTTGAAGGTGCGCGCGGTTCCGCCCCGTCCGTCACCTGAAACGCGACATCATCGGCGACGTAATACTCAAGTTTCTTATATCAGTTTCCTGGCAGTCGGATCCTAACAGACTTAATCAAAACATCTGCTTTTAGTTTGCACAGCTGGCAGGAGTAGAAAAGACAACAAAAGATAAGCGAGTGAATAATCTAGTGACCCCATAATGCAGAGTAGTTCACTGCAGCTTGAGCCAAATATGAATTCAAACTAAAGGATGGGTTAACCCTAATCACTTCAATCAAAAAGCATTGCAGTTTTATTTGCATTTTATCATCTTTATGTTATTTGCATACCATAAATTGACATTTGCAAAAACGATTGTGATTGCGTAAATATACTGTAATAAAGTTGGTAACTTGACACAGTAATGCATTTAAAATACAGCAATAATCTTACAATGGCTTAAACAGTCAAGTTATTGTGACATTCAAGAATACCTGGAAAAAGTCTCGCATTTTTATAAGTTAGGGCTGAGTACCAGGTCGACTCTTTGTCTAATGATAATTCATTAGCCTGCGCAGATTTCATTTATTTGACTCAACTTAAATCCATCCAATCCAGCATGCCGTAGCAGTTAGTGAGCCACGGGCAAAACCCCCTCAGCAGTATAAGCATTTTCTTTGGCAGCTGGTGCACAAATTAAAGCAATGTGACGCAGAAGCAGCCCCCCAAACCTGCCCCTCTTCACAAAAGCTGGTGGTTTCCAAACTTTCTTGGACGTGATAAAGTTGAGAGATGAAGCAGTCATACAACTACATTATGAAATCTGTATCAATTTTATGAGGCAGTCCATTTATGATGGGTTTGCTAAAGGGTAATGACAGGAAGGAGCATGCTGGTTAAGATCTACTGTATTCCGTACGTCATAACGCTTTAAACTGTTGGGACACTGTGTGACTGCTGTTTGAAAATATTTATTATTATGCATATTATGCAATAAAAAAATGAACACTTACAATTTGTATGATATGCTTCTACTGATGTTTTGACAATTTTTTGACCACATACTCCAGCAGATTTTGAGCAACATGTCAATTATGTCATTAAGCCACAAGTCGAGCAGCACATGCAGTCAAAATAAATGTTCTCTCTTATTGAAGATGAAGAGGGCCAATACAAATTCTGCTCACGCTTAAAGAGCACCTATTTCATTGCTCAAAAATAACGTTATTATATGTATTTGGTGTAATACAATGTGTTTGTGTGGTTTATGGTTAAAAAAACACATTATTTTCCACATACTGTACATTTTTGTAGCTCCAGATTTCACTCTCTTCCTGAAACGCATGGATTTAAAAAGCGCTGAGTCACTGATTGGCCAGTTAATCTTTACTTTGTGATTGGCCTGAATACCTCTGATGTCAGCCGGAAATGTGACGCTCCTTACCATGTTTGAAAGATTCCCTTACATTGCAATGCTAACAGGAGTTAACTTACAGGCTGTGAGTCCGAAGCGGGAGGAATTATGATAATGTCGGTCTTAACTACATCAACAATCCTAGGAAGTAAACTGTTGCCTACAATCCGTGTGTTTGTTGTAGTCCAAGAAAGGAGATTTACTTTGGAGACGATAACTCGCGTCATTGTTTACTTTGGGGTTTGTACCTTTTGTATTCCGTTAACATGTACTTATACACACTTACACACCAAAGGAAATGTGAAATCGTGAATCATTTAACACAGTATAGGGCAATGGCAGCCGGGACTTCTTTATTCGAGGGCGCTCAATGCGAAGTTCGTTACAACTATGTAACCCATCTTGTGTGTGGTTCGAAATTTCAAAATATGTTTTCTGCGCGTCGAGAGATCCTATGTGCATCACGTGTCTTGTAAAAATAAGTGCCTGCTGCAGACGCGTCTAAAGGGTTTATGATAAAAGAGACGCTCGCGTTTGCCAGATACTCGCATAATCTCATGCGTAATCACAGTTTAGTTTTAAGGGAGTATCTTGC
Source organism: Paramisgurnus dabryanus (assembly GCF_030506205.2). Classification (NCBI taxonomy): domain Eukaryota; kingdom Metazoa; phylum Chordata; class Actinopteri; order Cypriniformes; family Cobitidae; genus Paramisgurnus; species Paramisgurnus dabryanus. Next base: position 17,226,073 of record NC_133358.1, on the reverse strand, counting down.
GTGTATTTTGTAAACATGAGCGTCTCTTTTATCATAAACGGTTTTGACGCGTGTGCAGCAGGGTTATTTTTAAGCTTAATTTTTAAGGATATTTTTATGTTGGGTAAATATTGGACAGAACACACTGCTGGGTTAAATTGACCCAATGGTGGGTTATTATAACCTATGGTTGCATAACAACAACCCAGCATGGGGTAATTTTTAACCCAGCATGTGTTTTGTCCAATATTAATACATTATGGTTTAAAATAACCCAGCCATTTATATATAGTGTCTTTGGCCTCTTATTTTCTCTCGCTTTTTCCCATATAGCAGACTCAAATGTTATTCTTTCTATATAGGGATTTTATAAAAACGGAAAGGGATTTTGGTTATACTTAACACTGCAGAAAACCAAAGCATTGTTGCCCTATACCTCTGTACTCTTAGTATCTCATTTATTTTTCACTAAGAGAAACATCTAAGACAAGTTGATACTTTACATAACTGAGAGCTCCGTTTATTCTCTTAACCTTTGAAAAAGCAACGTCTGAATAATAACGTTTCCCCTGCATCGTCCTCTGAGACTAGACAGAAACACTGGAACCAAAACGATCATCAGTGGTCATTTCAGGTCACCCGAGGCACTCACAGTTTTTCACAAACAGCCAACCGTTTGTCAAATCCAGATGTGAATCTTACAGTATAATATCAACAGTCACCTTTGCCACAGGTAGTTAAACCGTGTTTCATTATCTCACAGTCAAACAAATAATCACTTCTTATTTGTGAGGGACAGACTGCAAGTATACGGACTGTTGCGAAGAAGCCTGGTTTATTCAGACAGAACATTTATTTACTCATTGCTATGTTCCAAGTTTCCCTTCACGCTCCCTCTCAGCGGCCTCGCGGAAGCCATGCCGATGCCAACAGGGTTAGACGCAAAAGAGTCTACACATCGAGGAGTTCATCGGTGAGCCTTTAGACTGTCCATTCAAACACAAGCTCACAGCTGTGAACTCCACCCGCAGGCTTCGGTTTCTCCTCTGGCGGAGTACAGTGTGTCTGGGAAAATCACTTAGTGGTCATCAGTGTGTGAATGAAAACTAAAACACCATTGGTTTGGACCAGCAGAACCAGCGTTTGTCCTCAGGGGTCGGATTTGAGAGCTATAGGCAGGAGCTTCCATTTGATTTGAGCCGTCACTGATCATTTGTTTTTATTTGTAGTCATTGAAAAGGTCAGACTCGTTACCTCTGGGATCTTTTCCAGCATGGAAACAGTTGTGCATTTGTTGATTCTTTAAAGCTGGCACTTATTGAGATGACTTATTGAGGAAGACAAAGCATAAGGGAGAGTTTTACTTGCTTCAGTTACTGTATGTGGTTTCACCCCATGTCATAAGAGAGACATCGGATGTCATAAACTGTTCAGATGTTTTACATAATTTTTGGCCATGCGCAACCTTTGACTATTTGCTGCATCATAAAATCAATATAATTATTAGTAGGGGAGAGCGGGGCACAACCTAACGCTTATTAGTTTTGGCTCAATCGTTCAAAAAATATTTGAGTTTGATTCATTATATTTTTACACAAGCAACACACACATTTCTGCTACAAATGACCGTTTGAAGATTGTTTTTATTACTTAACATTCTTGGACATTTACATCAAACGTGACAGAAGTGCAAACGTTACAACTTACCCCATGGGTGGGGTTAATTGTAACAGGCAGGGGGTTAGTTGTAACACTTGCTAAAAATTAAGTTTGCAGGCAAATATTTCAATACTATTTTGTCTATATACTTGAAGTGGATATTGTTTATATATCTGTCTATAATAGACAGGTATCCACACTGTATTCGTTCATCCAGCCCTTTTCTAACAATAGTTCAATTATAAATGGATACAAATGTCTAAATATGTGAGAAAAAGCAGCACAATTATGACAAAAAATGTTTTATATGTGACCCAGTCTGTAAAACCATACTACAGTTTCAAAATCAAATTCTGAGATAATGAGCATCAAAGTCAGATTTTAGCCGTTCATTTCATTATGATTTCAATCTTTGACGTGACCTTATTCAATCAATATTAAAGATATGAACAAAAAAATTTGACACATGATTTTTGATAAGACAGGCACATTTATTTTGTTGGCAGCCAGCAATCATTCATGTGTACTCTATTTAAAACAACAGCAAGAATTGTGTTAGTGGTTTTCATATCGTAAGTGAGGGGTTAGTTGTAACACAGCGTTACAATTAACCCCGCAGGGTCAAAATATTTTCAAGCCCACCAAAAAAGTTGCTAAGAGCTGCAGACATATTTCAAAACGATGCTATGTTTTAGCCAACAAGACACTGATTAATATGACATAGCATTGGATTTGGTATCTTACACATCCAACTTAGAAACCGAAAAAACATGATGAAAACATTTACTTACATGCCACCAAACACGCGTTCATCAATAACTCTCTGGAAAAACGTTATACATTTCCATTTATTTGCGTGAGATCATCTTTTGGCAGCATGAAAAAATACCGGAAAAACAAAACTCTCAACCTTGTGCAGCAATGTAAACAGTCCGTGTTACAACTAACCCCACATTAGTTTTTGCCCTGCGCACCACTAATATGCAAACCTTATTTTGTAGTCTACAAAGTATTATAAAACATCCACTCCAAGTTGACATACAGTTGCTGGTTGATATCCATACAGTTCAAACCCTATGTACTAAAAGTTTGGTCTAGATGTTTTCCCACCATGTTGTCTAGATACATGCTTTCACAGGCCCCTTTTTAGGGTTTCAGAGCACACCATTGTCAGGTTTGACATGTGCACGAAACAAAACTCGGCTCTTAAACCAAAGTCAAGTGCAAACATTGTTGCACAAAGCCAGCACCTGCTGCAACCTTGGTGCAGTTAGAGGAATCCTCATAATGACTTTAATAAGGATGCTTTTGTGCAACATATTACATATCTTTTACACATACTGTAAAGAAACAGCACCTGTGCACATTAGGAGGGTGAATCTTGTCTTGTGTGTGCATCCCAGCAAAGCAAATAAAGCTGAGGTGTGGGAACATGACCATGATAGCGGACAGAGTTCACCTCAGGAATAGGTACTGTATCTATTTTTAACACGCAACATTCCTTCGCAGCCAAAATATTCTCACTCATATATAAGACATTTATGGCCATCTTTGATGCCAGGACCTTATAAGTGTGAGGGCACTTGGCTTTGTAGCCGTACTAAGATATTTCACAAGAAGTTCTGATGTAAATGCCGCAGAAACAAGCAAACATGAAATGCTCCCCAGGTCTAAATTTGGCCGGTGGGCATCGAGAATGTGAGCATAAAACCAACATTACACACAAATACAAATAGACATTTACTGTAAATTTCACTTTACTTGTACTCTTTACCTATTATTGACATTTATGTGACTCACAAGGTGTTTAAGAAAGACTTTCTTGTCTTGGACATTTTAACTGTTTATTGCGTCTAGGGAGCATATTGCTGGTCCGGCCTTTATGAAAGTAAATGTGTGTGGTGTGGGTCAGTTAAACCTGTTCCTTGGTTTTGCAGATCACTCTTGGTTGTGAAAATGAGCAAGCCGATTGGCTGTGGCTACATAGGGCCAGAAGCTGTCTAGACACCAGATGAAAGATGACTTGCAGCTTTGGCAGTCGGCTGTTTTGGCTATTTTCCTGGCCAGTGTTCTTTACCTGTCATGGAAGCATGTGTCCAAGTCACGGTGCATTTGTATAATTCTCACTTAATGCCGTATGTCAGATATACACCCTGTTGACATGTTTTTTGTTTGTTATTTATGTTGGAAATTTTGCATGTGAAAGGTGATGCTGTCTGTTACCTTTCAAAGGAAATCCACGTTGCGTCAGAAAGCTGACACGTTGGCGACGTCTGAATATGTATATCAAATTCGACCAATGGTTGGGCGTGACGTCATAGGCGAAAGCCAGAGGGCATAAATAGGATGAAAAGGAACAATCACTTTATCTGGCATATACTGAAGCGGGTGTACAGGTATGCTGGAAGTATGGCAAAGGAGACACAGCGTTTCGTTCCCTTCTCAGCGAACAGAGGTTACATACGTATCCTAAGACGTTTTTTTGTCTACAATCATTTAACACTTAATAAACAAAAAGTAATTGAGGAGCTCAGATGCAAAAGACGCTAAATACCACCTCTGTCAAAAAATTGATAATGATATTAACCAAATGGTCTCGGCACGTGTTTTACGTTCATCAAATACTTTCCCGACCTCAGGCTATTCAGAAATTCAGATTTTTTTTGTTGGTAGAATCCATTAAGAGCCTAATAAAAATGCTATTTTACAAAAAAACATGTCAGACATACTTAGAGGCTTTTGCATATGAGATCTTCAATAGTTTAGAGAATGTTTGGACAGGAGACATGAGGGATAAACATTTGACATTTACATTGCCATATGCAAATTAAAGCTATCATTTAATAAATATGTAATTTAATCTAAAATTGTCAAACCTTTGAGTTATGCATGTAGTTACCGTAGGCCTATGCCATGTTTTGTAAATAACATGAGTGAGCTGGAAATGTTCTGAGTGATAGTGTGGATGCATGCAGATTATTCCCTTGCTCAACCCTGGTCATTAAATGTATCGTAAAACCTTTTCCTAATCAAAATGTTTTTGGAGATTTATGTTTTTCTGTATTTTTCATCATGTAGCATCTGCAAAAAAGGTCAAGGAAACAAACTGTAGAGTAGTTTGCTTTAAAGTTCCTGGTTTGGCTTGTACTTGTTAGATTAGGATGAATACGATGGGTTGGAAGTCCAGTAATGGGCTCCCATAAAGTTGGGCTGTTGTGCCTTCATAAAATACTTTTTTTTTAGGATATGAACTTGAACTTAAAAAACTTTTCATCAGTCTTCTTCTTTACAAGTGGAACCACTATGAAAGAATATGCTGAACGATTAAAATGATTATGATTGCAATAATTATTAGTCATGAGTTTTCTATTACAATGTATTATTGTTCTCTGTGTATTTTCAGATGCTTCCTGTGTTGATTGGTTTCATACAAAGGGTTTAGATTATACCTTAGCCAGGACTAGTTATATTAGGACATTTAAGTTGTTTTTGCAAACATACCTTACAAAAACATCACTGATGTCCGTACTGAGACAAAACAATGGCACTGATATATTTCAAGATATGTCAGTGCAAGGTGTTTTGAGTTAGGACAGCTCAAACATGCATTTTAGTCAGGGACTAGACTTAAGCCCTGTCTGTGAAACTGCACCAAACAGTTTTAAACAAAGATAAAAAAAATCACATGAGGTTGAAGATTTTCCTCTTAAATTAATTTTATCACAGAAATCATTTTAAATAGCAAAATGGTTTATCATCAACTATATTTGAAGAGTTTGGTTCCAAAACGCGATAAACACCATTAATAAAAAAAGAGTTACTCAGTATATCAGGTCAGTATTTAAAAGTAAATTCTTAAATTTACGCAAAATACAATATCCACCGTGTTATTCTGTCATCTTTTCACCCATTTTTCCCAAAATGCAATAAACGCCACTCCTCCTTTTCTGCAGAATGCAATAAATCCGCTCCACAAATTACAGCCCCCATTCCACGCATTGTAAACAACAATGGTGGCGCGTTGAGTACACGGAATCTTATTTTTCCTTATCTACTTTGTACTTCGTGATCAACAAACAAACAAAAACAAAATAATACTAATGGCATTGATAAACCTGTTTTAGTTATCTGTGACAGGAAAGAAACGTAAGCCATCAACATCTAATAATTTATGCGAGAGGCACTCGGGAGCCGGTTGCTTGTTCTCCCGACAGCATCAAGCTGTCATGCTAACACATTGACCCTAGGGGATCTTATGAAAAACTTTCCATAATTTTACTCAAAGTCAACGAAAATCGAGCAGGACCAGAACATTTTACAGCGGTGAAAAAAGTTAAACGACGACTTCCCAAGCAGCAATGACAGTTTTCTTAATATGACAAAGTGTTTTGATTAATGCCACTAATGTTTATTTTTTTATCAGTGTATACCACTAGTCAACTAAATGAATATAACATGGCAAAGATGAATGCACATTTATATATTGATTCAATCGATTTATAGCATTTTTGGGAAAAAAAAACGTCATGGGTTTATTGCATTTTGTGAAAAAAAATTATTCGTTTTTTATAATAAATCCTTAAAAATCAAGTTATGGATTTGAATTTTTTATGCTTTATAACCTTAAGATGCTATGTGAAAGTTTGTTACAGAAAAGTGGTTTTCATCTTGTCACTTTCTTGGGATAGAAAACAAAACACGTTTTACAGAAATTTGTCAAAATGGATTTATTGCGTTTTGGAACCAAATTCTTCATTTATTTCTTGAACTAATTTGCTGATATTTAAACAAAATATATACTTTTTCATATTAAGGGCCCTATCTTGCACCCAGCGCAATTGACTTTGTCAGTGACGCATGTATCATTCGTATTTTGCACCGGCGCACAGCAGGTTTTTCCCTCCACAGACGCACGTCGGCAAACTAGGGAATAAACCTGAGCTCCCTGGCCGGTTCAGCACAAAAAAGGAGGCGTGTTGCGGCGCAAACCATCCCTGATGCTATTTTGCAGTTTCAAAAAACAATTGAGCCACTGACCAAAAAAAACTAGTCTAAAGTCAGTGACGCGTTGCGCGTGGTTCATTATGCTATTTTAAGGGCGCATGCTTGACCATAATGTATAACGTGCACAACGCGCACACACTTTGCTTATCTAATCTACACAGATGCAACAGTTATTTTTGCAAATCATAAATTGTTACAATAAAAAATATTAACACATGAGATAAGGGGAATCATAGTGGTGAGCATTGTGGTGATATGTTTTATTTATTGTGTGGCTGCGTTAAAAAAATTCTCATGCAAATAACGATTAAAGTATTTTCATAAGAAACCTTAATGTATATAAACTTGATATGTGAGTGTACTTTGGGGTTGGACCTTGCTTGCGTTTCTTGGGTCCGATTTCAAAGCCCCCAAAACCCTTTAAGCGGTGAGGGTGGACGCAGCAATGTCCTCTGCTGGCGTCAGGTCCTGTGTAGAGGCAGATCCACCTCCCGTTACACGGCGTGCCCGATTTATGCTGGCAAGCTTGGGATTCCACCGTCTCCTGACATCATTGTAGCGTTTGGCGCAACGATGGGGATGCCAGCTGATGAGACAATTGTGGCTATTTCCTCCCACGCCTGTTCAACCTACGCTGATTTGGGCGGGTTTTTCCTATCCCCATACAAAACAACTTCTCTGCCTTTGACTGCTCTTACAAGAACGTCGGTCTCCTCGGCTGTCATGCACTCCTTGCGTGCGCCTGGTAAATCCGTCATAATAATAGCAACCCGCCATGGAACTTGCGCCCTTGCGTTTAAAGGGAATGTTGGATAGCGTTCTGATTGGTTTATTTGACGTTACGCCCAAACCACACCTATGAATAATGAACCTACTTCAGACCAACCCCTTATTGATTTGCGCCTGGCGCAAGAGTTATTGCGCTTCGCACTTGCGTTTCAGATCGTTAAAATAGGGCTCAATGTGTGATTTTAAAATTTAGCCCAGGAGACTCCACAATACTTATGTTGTAATACAAAGCTATTTTGATTGTGTAAAGCATGTGGTAATTTCTGTTGAAATCTGAATAGGTTCCCCACTGGATAAGTAACAGTAAACAGACACTCTCCACACTTACAGTTTTATCAGATCATTTTGGAATGCGAGAGTCTGACACAATAATATATATATTTGTATTTAGAAGCCTTTGAAAAAGATGAAATGCAATTTGTATTTTAATACATTTAAGCTGAGTATTTTTGTATTTTTAAAATACTCAAAATACTTTGAGCCAGTTAACCAGTAAGGGTGCTGTTTTCATGCATCAACTAGTTCAGCTAGTTCAGACCACACACAGAGCCGGCGCCAGACCATAACTAACAGGGGGGCACTCGGCTTCCAACGGGGGGCACGCAATAGCAACAATAACTTGCAAAAACAAGACATTAAAACAACTAATACAGTGCAAGCACACACTCATACAACTGGTACAAACTGTCAGCTCATTTCCCGTATAAAGTGCAAAAGACCACAAACTATGCGCAAAACTATTGAACTTCGAGCGGCGTGAGCGCAAGCTGAGCTCCGGTGCGCTCGCGCTTCACTCGACGCAACAACAAACCGCCCTTGCGCGGCGCAAGCCATTGAAATGAATGGGTTTCATAGCGCAGCGCACTCCGCGTCCTGCTTTAAAAAAGCCGCTTTACCATAATCACGTCGTAATGCTGTTAACGGTCTATAGCCACACTTCACATTTAAGCTTACGTAATTTAAAACAACGCTAACTTACCTTTGAAATAGCTGAAGACGGCGTGTATGAACATTAAACTTCCTTAAAACAGTGTCCTGTAGATTTGTAAATTCGATCTCAACCTCTAATCTCTGAGTTTGAGCTTAGAGTCTGTGTTTGGATGAAGATGAAGCAGGCGGTGCTGGTTCGTTCAAAATGTTCTAATATCCATATTTTACACGATCCATAAAATGCCGTGAAAAAACACGTTGCTAGTATCAAGTCACAAATATGCTAAAGACGTAAGACGGGTGAGACGCGGCAATACATCCAATCAGAGAAACTGGTCTATTTTAATTAAAGAAAACATAGATCAACTATATTTTTCTCATTTGATTACATTAGAAGTCATGAAACATTCAATGTTTAATTTATTTTAATTATTCTTGATATATATTAAAGTAATAAAAAACTTTGTAGGGGGGCACAACAACCTGTTCGGGGGGGCACTGCCCGCGAATGCCCCCCCTTGACGCCGGCCCTGACCACACACCAGAGTTCAGGTAAGCAAATATATCTGTGCAGCTTTTAGTGGGCAATAATTGAAATGTTGGAGTGGGGAAAAAGCAAGAGCGATTGAATTATTGGTGATGATGTTACTGCGCCAGACTAAGTGCTCTTCCGCCATACAATAGTTCTCATTTTTTATTCACTTAAAAATCACTTTTTATTTTGTGCCACCATACTTACTCGTGTAACTCCTCATGTAACAGTCTTTGAATGGGGTAAACTTGGAAGTGTTTGGTGGCTTATCAATTCTTCCCTGTTTGGATCCTAAGGAATAAATGGGACTAGGCTAAATGCTAACACATTCATGACACGCTGTGCAAAGATTAAGTGCACATATTGAAAAAAGATTGGCATGTATTCATTTATCTACGTTGAGGTAAGAACATAGTACAATATTGAAAAACTGTGGTGTTTTCCTTTAAAGGCTCTTTCACACGTGACGCGGCAAGTGGTGGAATCAGCACACAGTTGCTGATTTCTTTTTAGCTTTGTGCAGTTGAATTCACATGGCTCTACTCTACGGCGTGAACCTGCAGGCTCCTCAGTAAACCTACAAGACCTACAACACATGTTTTGTGTTTAGCACTTATCCGTTTCACCTGGACTCTCATGGACTAATTACGCCAACACACCACACCTGTTGTATGTTTGATTGTGTTTGTATTTATGCGCCTTTGTTCCGTCAGCCTGTGCCGGATGATTGTCATTACTACCCTGTCTGTTCCCCGTGTCACATTTTTGATGTTCCTGTGATTTGCTTACCTGTACTCCTCGTGTTTTGTTCCAGTTTTATTATTAAATGTTATTTATTTGTCCGAACTCTGCGTTTGTGTCCTCCCTCCACTCCCGCGTCATGACATTTTATGCTTGACGTGCTCTCCGTTGTATAATTCTGTAAATGACAGAGGGCGACTCGTGAGTAATTGTTCTCAAAACCATCAAAGAGCAACGATGAGAGAAAGTTTGCCGAATAATTTGTCAAACACTTGTCTCGTGAGAAGTAAACACGTGGATTTCTTTACATACTGTTTAGGTTGTGGGTCGACGACACATCAAAATGTTTTTATGATGTTTTTATAAAACATCACTTTTCTTGAATGGGTGTTCATAAGGCTTACATGACACATTCATAACCATGACATGACACGTGTCATGAATATGAAGAAGATTTTATGGACCTTTATGACAACTGTCATTAAGTGTCATTTGTTCAATTATGTCATTTTTATTGCAAAGATGACATTGCTTGAGATGTCTTTGTTATGACAATTGACATTAACCCATACATCATAACTTGTCATGACAACTTGACATTAACCAAGACAACATAACTGACCACTTTTTACCAGTGATACAAATTGAATTTGTTATTAAAATGTAATTAAGTGTTAATACTCTGTTAAATAGTTTTATAAGAGCATCATGAATATTCTTCAGTTCATAATGTTTATTTGACCGAGTATTAATAATATTTGACATAGTTTCAACACTTAATAACATTTAAATCACAGTTTAATGTAATGTTAACCCACAAAGCTAGGTAGTTTCTTAAGTTTGATAATTATTGTTTATGATTTATAACAAGTTGTGTTGTATTGGTTTATGTGTCAAGTTGTCATAACAAAGACATTTCAAACAATGTCATCTTTGCATTAAAAATTACATAATTGAGTAACTGACACTTAATGGCAGTTGTCATAAACATGCATAAAATCTTCTTCATGTTCATGACACGTGTCATGTTATGATTATGAAGGTGTCATGTCAGTCTTATGCACACCCCTTCAAGTAAGGTGTTACCAAGGTGTTTTGTTTCTAGTTTTTTATTTCCTACAGGGCAGGAGAAAGCAAGAGGTACGTAAAAAAAGTTTCTAAGCAGTGGCACACAACTAAATGCTTTTTGGCGTTCAGAAATAGACCCAGATAGATTTCATCCTAATAGGGACAATTGCACTGAATCACCAATTTCACATGTATTTTCTGTATTTTCAAAATACAAAATACTGTATTTGTATTTAAATACATTTTTCGACACAGTATTTTATATTTGTATTTGAAATACATTTCCATGTATTTATGCCCATCTCTGACAAAAGCCAATGCTATTTCACAATCAAAGATAACGTATCATCTTTTCTTCTTGCGGCAGTTTTTAGATCAGTATCCACGGATCTGATATTTACAGAGGAGTTTGATCACTTTTGCTTCTTTTCTTCATATAAATCGACCGCTTGATCTCAGTACACTTGGAATATTTTAAGTACTGTTTGTGTATTGTTTTTATAATAAATAAATTGGTACATTATTTGCCCTAAATAGTGTAATACAGTATGTAATATACAATTAATCCTTACAAGTCATCATTGCAAAATTATACTCCAATATATATATTAGGGCCGGGACTCGATTAAAAAAAAATTAATCTAATTAATTAGAGGCTTTGTAATTAATTAATCGAAATTAATCACATTTTAATCACATATAAATATTTGACCTGAGAACATTGAGAAGTTATTTTTTCACATGGATTTTTAGTATACCATGAATAATGACTGAATACATAAGCTTAAGCAACAAAATATTGTTAATTTTTGTTCAACCAAGTCATTGTACTCGGAGTCGGGCTAATGTCCACGCTAGCTGCTATATGTTTTGCATTGAGATGATACTTGAGACTCGATGTGCTGCGGTGATATGTGAATTCCTTGTTGCATAGCTTACACACAACCATGCTCTTATCGACGCTTCCATCCGTTTATTTTTTATTTTAAAAAAATTCCCATCCACGGGGCCAACCAAAGCGATCTCATCAGCTTCTTCGTTCATGTTCACTGTGGTTTGTTGTTGTCTGAAGTCATGAACGCTAGTTGGTGCTCCAGTATAATCGGTCCGCCGAAACTCATCCAATGAGAAATGTTCCGCGGTGCAAAAATAAGTGCGATTAAAATGCGTTAAAAATGTTTAACTCATTATTTTTTGTGTAATTAATTAATCTTAATTAACGCGTTAAAGTCCCGGCCCTATATATTTATAATTTCATACCCTAATACCTAATACCACCTGCTCCTGGTAAACAGGCTAATTTAGTAAATGCATCTGTTGGTCATATTTGGGGGAATTGACAAAAGACCAAAACAATCGTATGATGATTTGATAGGTTGTGACAGTAATGCTTCTCAAGGCCTGCTTATAATGAAAGATTTCCTGTAGTTGACCATTTTGGCCTTTTCTACTTTTCTGCTTTAAAGCACTGTATCCAAAGTAAATGGTAACAAACTGTGCTTTTGTTTGGCTTATTCAACAAATCCATTAAGAGTTCTGTGTCTTTAAATATTTCATCCATCAATGTAAATGAAACTGTGCTACATGACCTCATTTTTTTCCTAAAACACAGCATCATGATCCCAGTTTGTCTTGATACTGTAACCATGCTTGGCCATCTTAACTACTACACTGTACTTGCTTGATAATATTTTTATTTCGAAAAAGATTCAGTGAGCGAATATTCTTTCAACACAATTAAATAGGGTGGTTCACTTTGAGGTCTTATATTTGAAACAAATTTTACAGTAAGCCACGATCTTTCTTGTTAAACACTGAAATCTTGGCATAGAAACCCTGCTAGCTGGGCTGGCCCTCACCCAGAGATGACCATGAGAAAATATTTTTTAGATTCGCCTCATAGGACTGTAATGGCTAGTTCTCTTGTCGGCCCTGAATTTATTCCCATCCACATTTGCCAAACATTGACCTCACATTATGATGAAACGAATTTGCAACTCGAGTAAATGCATCTCTTCTTAAGGGAATAACATTATTGTGTATCTATTTATGCTATTATCCATTTAATCACATCTCTCCTTATCAACTAAACACATATATTACCAGTTGCACTTTCATCCTAAATCTGAATTTAAACAGGCATGCATGTTTTTAAACCCCTATCAGATTTATTGCAATTACCATTTCCAAATTCAATATTGCAGTTTCTGCTTAATGTACAAGAATTGCTCTTTGATGTTGCTGGATTATTTTTTCATTTTATTGTATTCTCTGCTTTGCTATTTCAGAGACACTGTGTTGAGCAGACCAAACATACTTAGCCACTCCAGGTGCAAAATACGTCACCAAGTAACCTGACGTCTTAGTGCTTCAATGTC